>NW_027094086.1:41156517-41341517 GCF_029207755.1 Chamaea fasciata | reverse complement strand
CATTTGTTCCTATGTCACTTTTATCAAGTGTTACATGTGGCCTTGTCTGATATTTACTTATGTAAAGTAAATTATTTTTGGCAATTTGAGGTGTGTCTTATTTTACAAACTTTTTATTTGTACCTTGTTTAAAGAATTGTGGATAATTTTACGCCCTCTTAAATGTACTGATGTAGCTGCAAAGAGATTTGAGTCTCGCCAAACTGTATTTATTGCTGTTTCTCCAGTGTGTTTCATCTGCATTTTTATAATATACCTGAGTCTGAAGAACAATGAGGCAAGTAGGAAAACAGTGCAAGAAAATAAATTTTGAGAAATATTTCTTCAAGAATATTTATTCCAGAATTATCTGGGAAATTTGTAACAAGAAACTGCTGTCTTCATAGTTGGAGTATTTGTTATGACACATTCTGATCATGGTGACAGCACTCACCATAAAGACATGCAGTCTTGCAGTATTGCTTTGGAATATACAGTGTAGACTTCAAGTACTCATGGGTAGGTTTTCAAAATGAATTAAATTTTCTTTCAGTGCTTCTCCGAAATGTTACATCTATTCATGCTATTTTTAATAATATCTTTTTTGCTTTGCTGTATACAAGTACACCACTTTTGCAGTGGTCAGTAGTATCTGATGAAAATATTAACACCTGTATTACTATTGTATAGAACTCTAAACTACAATTCAAGAGAAGCAATGTCTCTAGAGACAATACAATCAAAAGATCTTTTTAAATTTACCTGTTTAATGTAAATCTTTAAAGAAAAAAATAATGCAACATTCTTGCAGAGAGCATATTTTTGGAATTTTATATATGATGCTCTCACTCAGTAAAGAATCCCTGCACTTTGATTCATCCACTTTTTTATGGAGTCAAATTAAATTTTAGCCTTATACTACTATTTAAATTAGAGCAAAACATCAATATTCAATATGGTCTTTATTCTCTGCAGATTTATATGAAGCTCTGAGACTCTTTCTCTTCTCTCATTCTATTATTATTGAAGGATTAAGTTAAAACATTATAATAAAAACAATGATCTGTTTAGTTACAAGACACTTTGGAGAATGTCATATTTGCTCTGAACATTCTGCCCTGGTAAAAGGTAGCAAGAAGCCTGTCATTTAGGGGAAAAAAACCAAAACCAAACAACACCTCTTGATTGACTTTTAGTGGCAAAAAAATTATGACAAAAATAAAGGAAATAGGAGTCTAACTGGGAATAGAGGCAAGCCATTTGGGGGTTTGCAGAGAGGTAACACATGGAAGAAGAAAGGACTCATTATAAATTGCCCTTTCATGCCAAAATGCCAAGCTGCCCTTTCAGTAGCAGCTGGAGACTTCCAGCTACTGTAACCTAGTTTTTGTTGTGCTGTAAAATGTTCAATATTCCACAATTGGTTTATTTTCGGTGAGAATGTGATAAAAGTGCTGTTGAATCACAAAGTGCAGTTGATAAAATAGCAACTGGGAAGTGGGAGGCTAGGCAATAATAACCTTTTTTGTATTCCTTCTCTTTGCTATCCTAAAAACCCCACAACAAACACAAATATAATTATTCATATTTAAAGCAATGTTACCTTGTTTTGACATCCATTTCCTTTTACTCACTTTTAAAATATTTTTTAAAAGTTGGCTGCATCAGAAGTTTTGCCTTTCCTCCACAATCAGAGAATTAAAAGACAAAAAGACTGAAATTTAAATGCACTCGAAAAGCTATAAAACACCTCAGGGTATACATTATTAGTAGCCTAATGTGTTGAAAGCACTTTCTCCATTTTGTTGTCTTGCTTCATAAAGTGCCATGGAGAGCAAGGGCATTCAAGTAGTGCACAGCTTATATTTGCCTCTGCAACAGAAGGGAGTCAGAGGAAGTGGCAGAGGTGCGGGGTACAAGAGAGAGAGGTTTCAGCCATTCCAGTACAGGTTTAAGAGGTTAGAGCAAACAAGGTAGGCAAAACAACAAATGATCACTAAGCTGCAGAAGAAATGAGCCCCAAATACTTGGGACTTGCCCCTTCTCTGCTAACAAAAGGTATTATGAAACTGTGACAATTCTTTATCTCCTAAAAATACCTGGGGTAGTGAAGTGGCAAACACTTGTGGGGGAAGTCTGAAATGTCTGAAATTATAGCTGTGTTGATAACCTATGTGGGCACCAACCTGTTTGCAAGGTGTTTAGTTTTTTCTCACCAGTTTGTTTATTTCAGAGGATGAGGTAATTACATCCAAAACCTGTTTCAGGCTGTCATTGAGGTCATGAAGTCAGGCTTGAAAAACTGAGAATGGAGCACCTTGTTTCATTCTCATTTCCCAGTGCATGGTACACTCTGACTTACTGCACTGAAAAACTATTAATTTCCTGTGAGAATTACTACCTTTTTGAACATCTTATAATGAGTGCATGAAGGGTTCTGCTTTTCTCCTTTTTTTTTTCTCATAGTTTATAATTTTTTTAACAATTTTGTGGGGTCTAAAAAGGCTTTTGCCTAATGATGCCAATCAGGAACTGTAGTACAGTGAATCAAAGGAAAAATTTTTTACTGTATTTATGAAATCACTTGATACAGCTTTTGTCTAAATCTATAAAAACTGTATGAAACAACTTTTTGTTGCTCCATCTCTTTCTGAACTAAAGCCTGCAATCCTTTACTATATGAAATAACGTCTCAGAAGCTATTAATCACATATATTTGATCAATATTAAAATAAATATACGTTTTTATATTTGGTGCATGTAATCATGTAATTCTTATTCCCTAATTTTGCTTTTTTAATGAGCCAATTACCAGTTATATTTGGGTAGTTTGTCGAGAGACCACTTTATGTGCCAAACAGTACATAACAGGTTCCAAAATTCTACTTTTATATGAGACTTCCTGTGATCAGAAAGGCAGTCACTAATTTTTAGACACACAGAATGAAGAAATCATAAAATACTGCTGGAAAGGAAGCAACCAGGCAGTTAAAGAAAGCCTGTCCATCTCACCTGTGACTACTTAACAGTTCAGTGTCATAAAATGCAACATAAAATGCAACTAGGGGATAATTTGATTTGTGTTAATCCTTACACTTACTTTTAGCTGTGTTAGCAGAAAGGTGATGTAAGGTCAATGCTGGAACACAATTTAGCTTATCAACATGATCATTTCAATTTTATTCATAAGGCTGCTTCTTATAAGTTAGAAAGCAAACTTTATTTATATTTCTAATTACTGATAGATATTCCACTTTTCTTCCTGTGATGCATTGAAATCACATAAACAGTAAAAAGTGTTCTTTTAGCCCACTGTTCCCACTATACAATGACAATTCAAATAATAGATCACATTGTTCAGAGGTAGATTTCAATTTGTTCAACAAATCTGTGTAGATGTGATATATTTGCATGTTTAGTTAGTTTCCTGTTTGTACAGATACAAATCTTAATTAAAAAAACCCAGATTAAACTAGTATATATCCAAATTCCAAAAATGTTTATAAGTCTGTTGGTGAACAAGTACACAAGTTTATGGCTGTTTACTCTAGGGAAAAATCTGCTACCTGCCTAGGAGAAAATATTGTTTTCACTGTGTTTATTTCCTAAAGCAATTTTGTAAAGTAATAAAAAGGATGAAAAACTTCCTGTGGTGTGTCAACATGCTAGTGCTTCTCACATAATTCAGTCAATTTAACATTGTTAAATAAGTTTCAGCAGTTCTTCTCTGGTATCTGATTGCCAAAGAACTGGACTTTTTTTACAGTTACTTTCTACTTTAGCTGAATTAAGTAACGTGACAGAAATGGTAGCTGTTTTCCCTTAAAAGCAAGATCCTCTCCACCCAATCTCCCAATATAATAAAGGGATATTAAAAAATGTCTTTTAAACTTGAAGGTATTGAACTCATCCTCCTAACACAGGCAGCTCCTTCTATCCCATTAACTGTATAAAAACTGGAGATATCTCCAGAGGGTAATTCCATCTCCTTGAATTAAATACTTACCTTTCCCACTTCTAACAGGAAATGACAAGAGGGTGCTTTAGCATAATAGCCTACAGACTGGTAGAGTCACCCTGACATGAGAGACAGTAGCTCTCCATGCTACTCAGCCTGCAGCCGGATGCCATCTGCCTCACTGCTGGCCAAAGGATCTCTAGGGCAGCACAGGTGTCGCCCCGATTTTTTGAGCCTTCTGATGTTTACATTCTTGGACTGGAGTTCCTATGCATTGTAACATAAACAAAGTGGATTGTTTTTGCAGTCCTCTTTGTGATGGACTTCTAGTTTGACCAGTGGGGTCAGAGAGGTGTCAACCTCATGGCCCAATTGCTGATGAAACTCCAAAACCTATTTAAACCCTAATCCCAAATAAACTTACTTCTTTTTTGCCCTGACACTGACTATGTGAGTGTCCTTATTTTCGTGTCCATCTGGTGACACACAGGGCTGAGGCTGTGCTTTTCCTTCTAGAGGCCCTTCTCTGTGCTATCCATAGAGCTGTATGAAAAATTCTTGCCAATGCTATTGACATTGGGATTCATCCAGCAGAAGTATTGCTTAAGTGCAGCAGAAAAATACTTATCTCCTTCAGCCTGAGTACTGTATCTCCCATATCCTGAGTGGGTGTTCTGGTATTGCCTATCATGACCAAATTGGACATTTCACTCCCTGTACTACAGGATAGATTTTATTTTTGCAGATTTTTTTTACCCAGCTTAGTTCTCTAATTTTCTAAACAGTGCAGTCCCACAAACAGTTGTTTTAGCACAACTGAAAGGCTGGGTACATAGCATGGATATACAAGCAGGACGAGGAAAGTCGATAAATTTCTGCAGCCAAGTTTTTCATGAAAGAGAAAGATCAGCAGAAACAGTCCTCATGTAGATGTCTTTAACTTAGCAGCTGGGGATTTCCTTTATTTGTGAATGTTGTACTTAGAAAAGCCTTCCTTTCCTCTTTCCCTTCTTCTGTCTTCCTATGGAATTCCCAGAAGTTTTAAAAAACTAATAAGAATGTCTCTCAGGTTTTGAGAAGAAATTAAAATCCATGCTTCTTGAGATTCTCTCATTTCATAGGAAGTGTTCCACATAGTTTTGAAGTGCTGAGACTTCTTAATTTGTTGCATAATTTATGTGGAAAAAAAATGGATTCAAAGAAGTCAGATTGATGCAAACTGTTTTGGTCTGCATGAGCAATGGACTCATTCATTGCTGAATAAAGGGTGTAAATCAAATTATTTGTTGCCTTTCTTTTCCTCTTTGCCTTCCCATTCATTGTGACTGCTGTTTTCCCTTCCTAGGTACAGATGTACCTGGGGAAAATTATAGCCTTTTTATAGCATTATTATTGCATAGAGAAGATACAAGTTGTACTGGGTATTTCTAAATAAATATTTGTTTAATATTTCTGCACTGGAGTACCAGCCCACAGTAGCTGTGTAGATTTGGAACTCCTAGCATCCATTGCTCTGCTTTACTATTTTTTTCAGAAAGGAAAAAATGTTTCTTTTCTCAAATATGAATTATGCAAAAGATAAACTGAGGGTTCCCTTTCGTGGAGGAGGAAGGAGGTAATCAAAATATTGTGAAAGCAAAATGATTGAATAGCCTAAACTCTCTCTGGAAGTTAAAAAAAGAATGTAAAGTTTAATCCTCAAAACTTCTAATAAGGTGCATTTTACTGGTAAATGTCCACAGAATTGTGAGTATGATTTTAGTAAGTACAATTCACAAAGAAAGATTCTGCCAAAGAGACAAAAAGACCTGGCATTCAGATACCTGTTCTACTGTTTCAGATCCCATTTCTTGTATTAATATTATTAGTCACTTCCATGAATTGTTCTGAGCCGTTGAAATGTGTATTCCTGAGATACTCTAGATATCTGCAAAGAGAGCCATGAAGTTTTTTGTTACAAGAGGAGTCATGGAAATGCAACTGCAAATATAAAATAGATCATCAATAAATAATCAAATATGAAGGGCCTTTGTTTTATATGTATTGAATTAAGTACAAGTGACCAATGACTACATCAATGTTTGGGCTTTCACCTGTACATATTTTTATGTGATGAAGATGTTACAGGGAGTGAATATATTATTTTTATCAATTATTTTGTTCTATGCCAAGCAAAACACCCCACAGGTGGCTTCTCAAGCTTATATTTAAATAGTATGTGCATTCCATTTGAATGTTTTGCTCATTTTGTAACTGTAGCAATATTAATTTTAAAGGGTTTTCCTTTTTTACCTCATAGAGTGTTTCACAAGAAGAAATATGTCCTTAGGCTGACATAACCCCTATAGAGTTATGAAGCTAACATTCTTTTTCAGTTACTCTTTAAATAATTGATAAATCACAGTGTGTATGCATGTTTGATTTCAGAATTATTTCCTTTTGCACCAGATTAACATAAATGGATTTTTATATTGCTATATAAACATAAACTGTATTTCAAAATATTATAGCAGGCAAAAACCTAAGAGGCTGTTGACAAGCTGTTTTAAACAGATTATTTTTAAAGTTATGTGCTTAACAAGATAGCCAGTATACCTCTCCAGACTATTTAGCAATGTATTTCTGCACCTTAATTAAGCTAACTACTCTTGCTGCAGCAGTATGGCTATTAGCTCATTCATTTACCAAACAGTAACCATAAACAGCCTTTTCATGTCAAAAATATAATAAGCAGCAGTCAGGAAAACAGAGTATGCCATTTGAATTAAAAGAAAGAAAAAAAGAAAAAGAAAAAAAAAAAGAGAACTCCCTGTTGTTCAAATAGCAACTGAAACTCTAGAACATCCAGGTTTACAGATGGCTCTAGCAGTAAATTAATTTTCCATTTACATAGCTGGATAGATTGTATGTCAAACCTAGTTTAAAGCAATTATAGCTATCTGACCTCTATTTAGTCTTCTGATCCAAAGCCCACTTCCCTTTACCTTTGTAAGTTCATGGACCAAACTGAAATAAATCACATCTTATTTCTTTCATGCATATTTTTTTTAAAAAAGCCTTAGAAACAGACTCATGGAAACTTCCTACTTACTCCAGGTTATAATACCACTTGGTCTTTACACTGGGGTGACTTAGGAGGCAATTTGCATCTTGACCAGGTCTTCAGCAGATAATAAAGAAACCAACTTGCCCCATTCCTGGTCTGTGGAGCTTCACTGGCCATTTTGGGTTTATGTTGTCAAACTACAACTCTGAGGCATTTTTTCCCCTTCAGATTTGAATAGATAACCCTTTAGCTCCAGAAATGTTACCCTTTCAGCTTAAAAAAAGATTTTTTTTTCTGCATGTTGGCATATTCCCAAGCACTAGAAGATTCGAAAAGTTCATATTAATAAAGGGATTTGTTTAACACTGCCAATATTTTTTATCAGTCTTTCATCAGCTTCTTACTAGCTCTTTGTATTCTTTGTCTCTGTCTCTGTGTTTACTCCTGATAATTCATTAGTATTTCCTGTGGAGCACAAAGGAGTCTACCAATAAAGTGTTGCCATTGCTAAATAACTTCTTTTACATTTTCACATATTTCAGTTTTGTAATCAAAACTCACTAGATAGCCATATTTTCTGTAAGATGCATCTACAAGTCCACTGGAAAGAAAAGGAAGTGTCATGGCTAAATTATTAACACTTTACTATCCCAAAACAGAGGAAATGAGTAGCCCAGTAGAATTTGCAACTAAGAGTGGGATTGGGAAGTATCCCTTGTCTATGCAGAACCAGAAATATGATAGGACAAGATGAGATCTCCTCAGCTGCAAAACAGTAAGAGTGCAAATAGTTTTGATATATACCATTGATAACAGAGAAGAGAAGAAAGGCATTGGTTGACTCCATTTTGGAAAGAAAATTATTGGCAGACAGTGACAAGAAAGGAAAAATATTGAATGCTCTTATTTACTAGAATTTACTCAAAAGGTCAGTAGTAAACAGATGATTGTCACCATTGATAAGTGTGGCATAATCTTGAATAAAGTCACATCATCTTAGAAACCAAAGAGGGTATTAGGTATGTAATGTATGTCTCACAAATGTATATTAGTGAGAAGCATTTTAGATATATACATTCCAAATACATCCTCATTACATTACTTACAACCTACAAGAGATTGAGCTTCTGTTCTAAATCCATTTTGCTAGGAAATTTCTAGATGAAATAAATAGCAGTAAAGTAGAAGTTATAAATTTTGTGTGGCACAGAACAACCAGTGCATATGCTTTCAGAGTAAAAACTCTCTTCATATAGCTTTATTTCATTACTGGTTTTTTTTTCAGTTGTGATCACCTCGAAACTAAATCTTTTGCAAATTGTAAACATGTGTGTTAGCATCCACTAACAGCAGAAGTTAATCACTGCTAAGAACAGTTAGCACTCATAGTGGAAGTAATTTTGTATTTGATAGAATTGCTCCCTTCATACACCTTTGGGATTCTCTTCTCCTTGGACTTTGAGCTTATGCTCTCACAGCAGTCTATGCTTTATGAATAGGCATGATATTATTCAGATATTTAGTTGCTTTGTTCAGTTCTAATTTCTTAAAATAACACATGTATATTACTATTTCAAGTGTTTTTATAATAATATCAAGTTTATGCAGTTAATTCTCTCATTGTGACAATATATAATAATGTAACCACATACAATTTTACTTATTATGCAGCATCTGTTTTTGTTACAGCTTGACATGTGCATTTCACTTGTAAATTATAGCTTTTATGTTCTACTTATGCCATTGTCTTCATCATTATATCTTTGTTGTATAATTTTTTTCCTGATTTTCCTTTTAACTACACTGCTAAAGTAATCTTCTCACCAAGTGTGTGTGTGCCTTTTTCTTTCAGGAAAGATAATGTCCATAATAGACAACTAGAACTTCACTAAAGTAGTGAAAGAAGATGTTGTGGAAAGAAAAATAATTTTTTAAAAAATTATATTTTTAATTGATTCCAGTAATTTAAATGTCATAAGGATGATCCTTCCTTCAATATTGCTTTTAATGTTGAAACTTAGAGAAAATTACACATCTTGATACCTTAAAAAGGTGGGATACTATTATTTTTATTTATTAGCTTATGAAATTACAGAATTTTGGAATATCAGGTTGAATGGGGACCTTGAGGATCATCTGATCTAATCTTTCTTGGCAAAGGCATAGTCTAGACAAATGCCCAGAACCCCATTCAGGAGAATCTTAAAAGTATCCAAAGCTGGGAAATCCACCGCTTCCATGGGCAGGTTATTCCAATGACTGATTTTTCTCATTGACAAAAATTTTCCTCTTGTGCTTAATCGGGTTCTCCATGGGAGTATCTTGTACTCATTACCCCTGTGTTTTCCCTGTGACTCCTTGTAAAAAGGGAGTCTCCATCTTTTACACCTTTTAAATAGTGTAACATAGCAACAAGGTCTCCCCTAACCCCTCTATTTTCAAGGCTGAACAATCCCAGTTCTTTTAGCCTTTCCTTATATGGCAGGCTTCTCAGTCCTTTGATTGTCATTGTGGCCCTTCTATGGACCCTCTCTAAATCATGCCTGAACTACAAGAAATACTGGTAGAGCAAAAATCTATACTTTTGACTAAACAATCTCCTTTACTGCTGAAATGCAATTAGACAGGGAGTTGCTGTTCTGAAGTCCAAAATGCACACTAAAGAAAACGTCATCTATAAATTTGCTTGTAACATCCTCAGTGCTTGTTGTAGCCATTGTTAATACCAATAAATTGGAAGTTTATGGGAGGCTGGAGAAAATCCTGTTGATTTTAGCTATTATACCTCTTCTTATTTAAGGATTGCAAGATCATATCCAAAGCAAGAAAAATATGCCATTTATTACTTGTGTCAGTTTTACAATATTGTTAAAATTAAATGGTCCTTTAACACACTTCTCAAATAAGAATAAGGGAAAAAATAAAGTCTGGGCTTGAAAATTAATTCATTTGTGCAAAAACTCTTACCCTACTCTTTTTTCTCCCTTGATATCTTCTACGTCTTGGCCTACCTTTCGTCCGTGGTCCCACTGAGACACAGCTCTTTACACTTGGAATCGACCATATTGATCTGTATTTGAGCATTCCTTTTCAGAAATGCCAGAAGATACTTGAGAAAACCTGTATTTACAGAGATTTTTGCATAATAGTTTATAATGAATTCTTACTTATGAGGTGAAGTTGGAGATCAGTAGAGACAACTGTATTCCTTAGAAGGGAATGAAATTCAATACTTTTTAAGCTAATGGCTCAGCAGCTTGTTAAGAGAAAAGAGGTTAAGGAGAGTCCAGTCTTTCCTATTTATGGCAATCTGCAAGCTCTACTGCAAAAGAGTTTCTCATTAAAAGTCATCTCAGGGTATAACTGAATACAGTGCTGGAGTGAGTGCGTGATTAATCTGAATACAGAGTAGAGTGAGGCCTGTTCTTTATCAGGAGGAGGGGCAGGGTGTATTTTATAAAATATGAGGACATGACTTTTAAATATACAAGCGCTACAAAGTAATTTTGTAGTGTTTCAAGTGTAATTTAAAATGATCAGTTATACAGATGAATGGTGAGCTTCCAGCAAAAACAGCAGGAACTGTAAAACTCAGGGGTTTATACCGATCTTACAGTGACATATGAAATTTATTTTTCTTTTGTAATATAAAATTTAGCAATTGTGTTAATACCAAGTTTATTATCATGTGAACCTAATTCTCAACAGCTATTTCATATTATGTCAAGCAAATTGTCAAAGTAATGAAATAATAAGTAATTTTTTTTAGCTTACAAGTAGTTTATCTGGTGCTGTCAGCCAAATTGTCTCATAAATATTGCTGTTATTTCTGAGAGCTTTAAGAGAATAGAATTGTCTAATTCTTTTAGACAGAAGGAGTGAAATGTGATATAATACAACAAAGACAAGGTGTTTTTATAATTTTAGTTTTAATCCATTCAAACTAAAGTAAATGAATGGGTTGATTATGGAGTGGTGGAAGATATAATACCTGTAAAGACTACAGAAAACCTCTTTAGCTTTGTTGCCTTCGGTAAAGGTATTTGCCTGTGCTACTGGCAACTGGCCAATTTAATGAATTTTGACAGCAGGAATTAATTTAGACTGGTATGCTGTGGTGTAAGTATAAATGTACTTTAAAATTCACTGGCTACATTTCTGTTTGGTTTGGTCAAGACAGTTAATTGTCTTATGTTTTATATAACTGGATATGATGTGATGGTATAAAATTCCTTGTTTCTTCTGTTATTTTACTACCCCTTTTGTCCTAATAAATGCTGGACTATGAACTGCAAATATCATTATCTGTACAAAATTGAGGAATGTGAAACAATGCAAACTTGACAAACTGTGAACTCTTCAAGAGCAAGGTCAGTAGACTGCCTATAGACTGAGGGCAGAGGAACAAAGTAGGTTTAATTTCAGTCTTCAACAAGCTGCTTTATTTTATTTCAGTCCAGTCAGAATGAAGAGACAAGGTTAGAAAGATGGACCTAAAAGGAAAGGAGCCATTTGTCTCAGTAAAGGAGCGGCTCAAAATCTGTAGATAGGACTTCTAGGGGGAAGGAATACACCGAGAGTAATGAGCTTCAGCAAATATATCATATACAGAGCAAACCTCTGATGAAAATGTAAGTTGTGTTGTGATGTATTTTTCTTCCAATATTTGCTGACAGTTCAAGTGGAAACTTTAGGTGGGAACCAAAACTATAGATGTCTAAATCCAAATCTTAAACTGAATTTGTAGGAGTTATGGGTTGCAGTTTCCTTCCCAAAGAAGGCTAAGGAGGGAGGAAGATGCCTCAGCTGTAAACATATGTGCTGGTGAAATCTCTTCAGAAGTAGGTAGAGAAATTGCAAAGGTAAGCTGACAGAGAGAGTGAAATCTGGAATGGGGGTGTGGAGAAAGTGATTGGTAACAAGCCAGGAAGATCTACACTAGCACCTACTGTGAATGAGGAAAACCTAGCTAACAAGACATTTTAACTCAGATTTTCTTGATAGGGAAATGATCCCTTCTCACGCAGTGATGCATTAAAATGCTGCCCACAGGAGCTGAAGTTTCAAGCCTAATGACAAAATGGATTAAAAATAAAATGGAAACCTTGCAGGCTGGAAGAGCTGTGAGATCAAGGATCATTCTTCCCATGAGGAAAAGATGTATTGGTTGGTCACAATTGGTTGACTCACTCCTGTGTGTGATGAAAACTTAGGTCTAATGTCTGGACCTAATATTGTGGGAAGTCTTTTGTCGACCAGGAGCTTAAATCTGAGGGATATTGCCAAAGCCTTATAGTCAAATGATAATTATCTTGGACTGCTCATTCATGCAGGCATGACGGATTTCACTGTCACTCTAAGCAGATGAAAAGTGACTGCAAGACTCTTGGAGGAAGGCTGAGGGGATCAGAGCTGTTGTAATGTGCTAGTCCGTTCTGGTCATGCAGGAAAAATGGTGTCATTCAGTGCTCATATGCAAAAGTAGCCTACCAAAGTAGGCTCTGACTTCTTTGACAATAGCATGAACTTGCTAGAAAATACAGGGTGAAATGGAACCGGCTTTGCCTAAAGAAACTAATAATGTTTCAACTTAAGAAAAACTACACAAAAGGGGCAAGCAGTTTCTTCTTTGTTTCTGTGATGGATTACATGAGAAGCAATGGGATTAAACTGCAACTGGAAGGAGTCTGATTCAATATAAGGAGAACTTCCAATGCTAAGTAGAGGTGTATTTGCTAATAAATTGACTTATGATCCATTAAGAGACTTCATCATGGCAGGACTGTACAAATGGGTTCGACAAACAGCTTAAATTGATTGAGTTGCTTTTCAGCCATATGTTGCTGTTCTTTTGCATTATCACAGAATGAAGGAATTCATATCAGTGCTTGAAACTTGGATTCAGAAATACTAGGATAAGGTAAACTTTGGATACTATTATTTTCCCTTTTTCCTTTGTCATTCTGTGAAAAATTCTGAAAGTAAATACTATATAGTGGGTATTATATTGTCTAAATGTTAAGTTTTAATGAAATAGTAAGTGGAAAGCAAAATTGAAGTTGGACTTCAAAAATCAAGAGGTAATGAAATCTGGTATTTTTAACCAGGAGAGATATATAGATCAATTTTTAATAGTTTAACAGTTTAAGTCTGGATTTTGGTGGAAAAAGGACTTGGCTTCCTTACTCTGTAGTAATAAGTAACACAAGCTTTTGTTACTCTTAGTGTGATTGATGCTGCAGTAATCATACTCCAGTGAGCAACTACTATTATGATATAAGCCACAATTATCCAGTTGCATTTCATTATCTGATGCAATGATTCTGGTGTCTCTTTGTGGGTCAGGTTTTCTTTATATCTTTTCAATTATTGTTCACAGTTCTTCTAATGCATCTTCAGTTCAGAGACATATGTTTCTTACTTTCAGATGGGACCATAATAGCTTCTTCAGGCACTGGATTTAATTTGTATTCAGTGTCTCTAATAGTATGCATGTTGCTGTTGGTACTTTATTTATGGAGATTCACTGTTATAAAACTGTATTTGTAACACATGTATCTTCTTTAAAGAGGCACAATAGCAATATTGTCATTAAGGTAACATCCAGTTTTAGGAATGGCTGTTAAATATTGCAGAATTAAGTGATGCCATTCATCTGTCAAGCAAAAAAAAGCACTACACGTTTTAAAAAAGAAAATTTTAATTTGAGTAAAATCAATTGCAGTCCTATTACTGGAATATCACAGATGTTTAAAGAGTGGGTTTTGTGCTTTTTTCCTTAGGGCACCCACTATACTTCCATGTAATAGGTACAAATCTGGAATTTCTTTCTGATATCCATCCATTACTTCTGTGCTTGTAGTGTTCAATGTATCACTGAATCCCTTTGAGTAAGAAAGGAAAGGTTTGATAATATGCAGGTTTGTGATCACATTTCAGATGGTCATTTTTGCTTTGATACTGCTTTTACATGTCTTAAATTAATAATCTATCTATATACAAATATTTTCTTTCAACAGTTTAACACCTCTGTTAGGAATGATTTGTATTCATCTGCTTCTGTTTTGAGAGGTGCACTCCTGAATTTTTACTAGCCATCTTTTGTTGTCCCCAAAAGTATTTATCAAATACCTGCATTTATTTGAACTCACCAAAACATGGAAGCTCTCTGTATATTTTGTACAGCTGGCTAATAAAAAGGCAGTCAGTAGAATTTTAAAGGAAGCTTGTAGAGTTCTGCCTTCCAAATGAGACCTCAAGACTATCTCATGCCTCTCTTCCTCTACTTCTATATAGGATTAAAATTAAACATTTTAGTTTCCATATGGATTAAGGTGATCCATTAGAACTGTTATACTGTACCAGAATAAAGATCCATCTAGTCGCTTGTCTATAAAAAATAGTTATATTTCCTTTTGTCTTTCCAGACATTTTCTACTTTAGGACTTCTTCAGACAGCTGATTAGGGACTTCCTGAATAATGTCTACTGTGTCCTCATTGTCTACAAACTTTACAAATATTTGATCTCTTTTTGTACATTTTTTGGCTCCCAGGAGAGATTTTGTAACATTGATTATATAAGCTGAAACATATCATCTTTTTTCTCACTTTTGTTCTCATCTAGGAACCATAGTGAGGATGACTCAGCCTGCAGGTATCTATAGGAACAGCCTCGAAAGCAGAGGTCATCCTTTTGCTTATGCATTATTCAGTGTTGAATCAAGCCTCTCCTGTATGCAACTGTTTGTATATTCTGGAGTTTTTCCCTTTCTTCCTTCAAGGAAGTTGATGCTGAGATCCTTCAGGCTGGGTGTGTTTGCAATTCAGTGTGTCTAGTCTTGGGAAAAATCCAACTAGGACATGTAAATGCTAGAAATTATGGGAGTAATCCCAATCTTTTATCCTTTGAACCATTCAGCTGATAAAATGTGATCAACACACAACAGTGAATGGTGCCATCACTAGTAGGTCAAGAAGCAGATGTGAATTTAATAATTCCTATGCTCCCATATTTTCCAGAACATATTGACTGATCATGTTGCATATCTTAGCTTATATGGATTTTTAGTGTGAATTCTAAAATCTACTGCAGTTTGTAAAGCCAGGACCAAGAATTACTGTATTAATTTTATGGGCAATTATACATATATTTGAATGCATTCACCAATACATGATGTATTTTGTGGGGCCTGTTGCATACTTCTTTCAAATCTCTGACTCTTTCACACATATACTCTTGGACAACAAAATTTCACCATCTTACCACAACGTACCTATTCCATTGAGTAAACAAAAGCGTAGCTAGGACAGAAAGTAAGACTAGCCAACTAGTAATTTCAAGTGTTATGTACACTTTCTTATTCTTTAACATAAGATTATCATAGCATGGAGTCACGTTTTCTTCCAAATTTTGGTGATCTGGCTTCCTGTTTGGAATCACTTAACATCCCAATGGCACAAACTGTATTGTTGCTTGTCTTCATCTCTATGCATGAGATGAAGAACTATGTAATGAATTTACATTCTTCTCAAGCTATTGTGTTAATTACCTGTTAATGAATATGAGTCTGCAGTTGTGTAATGCAAACAATTCATAGGGAAGGTTACAGAGTCTAATTGTTTGGGGAAATCCACATAAATGGCTAGCATAAATTAAAATAATAAAAGGTTCTTTTTAAATTGGAAAATTACTGTGACCTGCAAAGTTATATGGCATCTGCAGACTGCAAGAAAATGACAGATCAAATCATATATAAAAGTGTGGGAGTATCTTATTTACGCCCCAAGTAAGCAAAATGCTGAGCAGGCACTGGTGTCCACTTGTTTCATATATTGCCCTTCACTCTTGGCTGTTCCCCCAGGTACTCCAAGGGAATGGTCTCTGTCAGGATCTCTGTCCTAACAACTAAGACCTACTCTGTTATTCTTTCTTGTAGAGGACCAGATGTATTACCTGAATCTTAAATGTCTATTAATCATCTTTCCCATTATCCCTTTAGAACTTTGAGTCTAATTTACAGTATAGTTTATAATGAAATAGAATTGAAGCAAGTGTGGTACACACAGGGTTTTCAAACATCTGATTGCTTCTGCTTAAATTTTTAAGGATTGGAGAAACCTGAAATTTCTTGATTTTACTACTCTTAAGAGTCCTTGGTGCTCAGTGAAAGATATATTTCTCATCATCTCTTGGGGATCCTGTGATTAAATTGGAGTAGCAAATTTCATTAATATAAATAGGTAAGAAAGGGGAAAAAAACCTAATAAATAGTAGTTTTCCAATTGCACTTTAAAATCCTCATAAGGAAACTGAAACTACTTATTACTGTGCTATTTGTCCCAAGGTCTAGAACAGTATCTCTCAGAGGAGTGAAAAATTCCGTTCAGCTTTAACTAAATGTGAAAATTCAAAACTCAGCTTTTATGAGCTTAATCAGCTGTATTTCAGGAGAGGGCAACAATAATAGGCTACAATTCATGCAAAAAGATAATAGCATGGAACAGTATTCTTCTGCATTACTCCTTCTCTGTCATGAAGACTTTTAAATAATAAAACTTAAAAAGCCCCAAACATCTGCAGTCATTGTGCACACCTGAAGCCAAGGCCTGTTCATTTGTGTACCTGCTGAGAAGTGCTGTGTTCCATTCTCTTGTTTGTTTAATCTGCAGAACAGGCACCGCCATCTATAGATATCTATGAGGATATCTATAGATAGCAACATTTAGTGCACAAAAATGACTGAATTTGGCCATGGGGCATTTTTCATTATGTTCCACTTCATATCATCTCCCTGCCCAGTATTCTTCATGTCTCTGATGTCCAGACATACTGCGAGATGAATTTTTTGGAACATATCTAGTAAAATGCATTTGTACCGCTAACAATCAGTTATGCTTTGAGCCAGTCATCTTTCCAACCAAACATCTTTCTTTAAAATATATTTTTCTCATCCCTGAAAGTTTTCAAAGCCAGAGCTCTGGATGGAGCTCTGAAAAACCTGGTCTAGTGAAAGGTGTCCCTAACCATGGTAGGAGGTTGGAACGAGATGGTCTTTGATGCTCCTTCCAATCTGAATTATTCTATGCTTCTGTGATTCAATTATTGGTCTTGTGTTATGTCTTGGTTTAGATAGACATGTATCTGCCAGGGAGGGTTGGAGTCTCCCTTAATATGTAAGCCCCTCCCCCCCTTTTCCGAATTATCATAAATTTGCAATTAAAAGGCTGTCAGGCAAAGATTTTGGGAATAGGTATAGCAGTTCTTTACTAGGGATATAAAAATACAGATGTAGTACAGAAGAATAAGCAAGCAAACAAACAAACAAGAAATCCCAGAAAACCCTGACAGAGTCAGAAATACAACCTGACACGCTGTTGGTCAGGGTGTTGGAAGCAGTCCACAGTAAGCCCTCCTGGAGTGGCAGATGTGGTTCTGTTGGAGTAGAGATGGTCCTGTTGAAGAAAAAGGGTCCAGTAATGGTGAGATGGGTCCAGTCTTCCTTCAGGGATCCGGTGGAAAACTGGATACCTAGTGGGACTGTGGCTCCTTTTTATCTAGTTAAAGATGGTTTGGCTCCTCCTCCCTGTGTGGAGCATCTTACAATAGTACGATGTAATGTGTCATGTCATTGGTGACCTCTTAATGATATTCCCATGGGAATAGTGAAACAATGAAGATATTCCCATGGGAGTAGTGAAACAATGAAGAGAGGTAAGTAGCACTCCACCATCTGATAAGCGACAGTGACCCATTTGGGTAAAGATAAGCAATTCTGCTCCACCCAGATGGAATAGAATAACATGTTCCTTACAAAACCCACCACATGTTATCACCACTTACCTATTTGCTTGTCAGATACAAGATACTGCAGGGACCTTCTTTTTTGACTCCTTCTTCCTCCTTCCACCTTGAATTGATCATCAGTTCACAAAGTACATTCTCTATGGTGTTCTTAGATTTTTTTTTCCTAATATGCATTCATGGAAATTGAATCAGAATAGAATATTGTCCCTCAGCACCTGTTTTTTTGTGCTTGAAGTATAAGCAGGTAGTTCTTGCTAGCTTCAAATCAGCCTACATTGTCTTTGCCTTCAGACAAGGGTTTGTTTTCTAGCTTCTGCTTCTGTCTTTTTTTAATTGCTGTGTATAAACAGATCTTTCTAAAGAATATATTCAGAACACCTTTTTTTTTCTTAGTGTAGTATCTGCTGGTGTGTTTTATTTAGAAATATAAAATTTATGTATATTTGCAGTGTATTGTACAGGTGTCTTCTGATGAAAACAAATTTTATTTGCATCAGTTACGTAATGCTGTGTGCTGTGATTGTGCTTAGTAACACGTAGTATTACAATGAATTCAGTAAAGTTATGGATAACTGAAGCAACATTTCTCTGTTAGATAGCCAGTAAAGTAACAGAATATTTTTTTTTCTCTGTTTTCATTTCTGGAAAATGTTTATATTTATATTTTATATCTTTATATAATATTTTATATTTTACTTTTATATTTCATATGTTTACTTTTATATTTTATATCTGGAAATTAAATTTTACTCAATATTCATTGTAGCATGCCAGGAAGAATATATGCGTGCTGCCTAATTGTAGAACTTTTTTTATTCTGTAATATCCAATATTTATGCATGTGAATGAAAAACATTTAGGTGTTCCTAAAAGTAATCATACTCGACAATTTTTAGTTTCAGGTAGACTTGAACAACTATAATTTTCAGGTTTCTGTAAAAGAATTAAAAATAATGCATTTCAAGAAATCACCATATTACCTGAAAGATAAACATAGTTGTTTTAATTATCAAAATAACAGCAGTTAAAATAACCGTGTAGCGTAGGTGCTTAGACTGTACTTTAGAAAATGAGCTGGAAATTTTTGACTGAGAAAATGATGTTTCAAGTATGTATTTACATTTCAGAAGAGCATTTTCAGTACACAATGCACCTAATATACTTTGTATCTGTTAAAAAAAAAAAGTAATCTCTGTGTTTGAAGTAAACAAAACCAGTCCTAAATTATTAAATATGTAAGTGTAACTTACCATTCAGTAGATATATTCAGTATTTTGTTTAGAAAAGTAAAATTTCTTTTTCCTAACATTACTCTTTCAGAACTTAAAATTTTCAGACTATTAGCTGTAGTCTTTGCTTACATGGAAATATATGGTTTTGTCAAGGAGCTTAATAGTTTCTACTAACACCAACAGGTATTTATCATGCTGGAGTAACTAATGTTTGATTTAGGAATAAATCACAGAAGTCTTCAAAATATTTTTTTATCTGCTTTTTATTTAAAAAAAATCACATAAGTTAGTTGGTATCTTTTATGGATTAATTTTATATCATTTCTTTGTTCACTGAATGTCCTTACTCCTCTAATGCTTCTCCTTAACTCACATTGAAGAAAGGAGAAAGTTGAGGCTGATGTACACACAAGAAGGAAGGGTAGAAATGTTCTTCCAACACTTTTGATGCAGGATACATTTGGAAACCAACTGAAATTGCTTGCCAGCATATTC
Organism: Chamaea fasciata; assembly: GCF_029207755.1. Lineage (NCBI taxonomy): Eukaryota > Metazoa > Chordata > Aves > Passeriformes > Sylviidae > Chamaea > Chamaea fasciata. The sequence goes on along the minus strand of NW_027094086.1, from coordinate 41,322,002 downwards.
TTGACAGTGGGAATTACCCTTTGATAGCAAAACTGTGGGATGTCAGTGACAGACTTGCTCAGTATTTGCATGAGGAATTCAAAGAGCGTGCCACTGCAGCCTGGTTCCGAAGCCTGCAAAACACACTGGCACTCACATCTCTGCATGTAATTGTTTAGGGAAAATATTGTAAACGTTAGAAGAAGTTCTGTGATGATTCTTCATCTAAAAAGATGTTGCATGTTGGTTGGAAGCAATTTAATGTAATATTGTGTTTTAGGGCTTTCCAGATCATTCAGATATATTGTATATAGATACCTCATTGACAATATCTTTATTTTAAATATGTTTTTATTCTTGGTATTAGGTATCAATCATGAATGCACATTTTAGATTTAGTAGGTTGTCAAAAGCTTTCAGAGCTTGTGTTTTAAAACAACATTTTTCTGCTGGTAATGGTAGGAATGGGCATGTTCTACACATAATTCTTTTTGTATTGGACACTTATGTGTCAGACAGCTGGCACTGTTTGTTCAGATGGAGTCCATGAACTACAGGGCTAAACAAAAGCTTGTCATGAATTAGGTGTCTCGGGCTGGTTTTCTCTTTACTTTTCACCTAGAGATACTGTTGAATGTTTTAAGAAAAAAATATTTGAACAAGTATCAGAACTATTTTTGCATACTTGATTTTGCACCTAGGGTAAGGGATGTCTGCAAAGCTCTTCCAGCCCAAATCTTCATCATTCCTTAAGGAAAGGAACTTGCTTAGAGTTTGATGACTCTGGTGGTGGGCAGTAAGTTCCTTAGAAATAATTTTATTTAGAGTTAAATATTTCAGTTTATTTTATATCTTCTAATTAGAAAAAAAGAAAAAAAAGAAAAAGTAATAGTGTTTCAGAATTTAGAAATAATTTTGCATGTATGGATCTCTCTTGGATTCTAAAGAGCAGAATGAACCACAAAGTGACCACATGAGCTTGCCAAAGGTTTCAGTTCATTTACTGCAGGAGATTTTATTTTTTTTTTTTTTTTTTTGCAAGCATAATTTTGAAGGGAGAGTCTAATATATGTGTCTAAAATCCAGTTGGCTTTTTTTGGTTTTGTTTTTCCTTCTCATGACTTAGTATTAATCTATTTCTTTATTCATTTTTATAGATTAAAAAAATCAACAGGAATTTTCCCGTAAACCAGCAGGTAAGAAAAAGAACATTTGTTTTTTTAAAATTTATAATTCTAATTCTTAATTGAACCATCTTTAATTGTGTGGTAGCTGTTCAATATTCTACCTGAAGAATTCTCAGTAGAGTTTCTTTAGAGAGTACCTTGGTGTTTTTACTTTCTCAACTCAGAGGGAATTGGAGTGTTTCATCAAAGTAAGAACATACCTAATCTTTTCAAATTAACTTATATGATGCTTTTCTTTAGATTGTGTCTTACCAATTTTACTATAAAAAGGGAATGTTATCATTATCCTTTACAGAATTAGCCAGAATAAATCAATGATCCAAAATTCTAAAAATGTATGGTCTTTTGGTGTTTGGGTTTGTTTTTTTTTTCCCTATTGACAAAGCAAGGCATTAAAAACCAATATTTACACAACTAAGTAAACAAAGTATGAATAAAAATTAGCAGGATAAAACTCAGTACATTGTACAGTTAATTACGTATGTATATGTTTTTATGACCACTATTAATTATATTATGGCAATTTCCTTTTAAGAACCATGTTAAGGGGAAACAGAGAAACCTGATTCATAAGAAGGAAAAAACTGCTCCCTGGAAGAAGGAGAGAAATATGTATAGGACTGAGCTGTAAACTTGCCTTGAAGAGGACAGATTTGAGGAAGAAAAGTGCTTTCACCTCCCTTACACCAAATCTTCAGTTAGCCAACATATTTTTAGTTCCCTTTCACTAGTCCAACTATAATTTATATGGAATTGTGCCGAGTGTAACTCACAAAGGAAGGAGATACTTCTGTTTTGTTTTCTGTTTACTTCATGAGAAGATCCACAAATGTATAAAATTAATAAAAATAATATAATACTACTAATATTAACAGTAATAACAACTATATGAGTAACTATAAATGAAGTGACGATAAATGACATTAACATTTGCATTTGGGAATTTTCATAATAGTTTATATAACATCAAATGCAGAGTGGAAAAATATGCTCCTATCTCAAAAGGAGGAAGCAGATACTAGATACAGGAAGTCTAGTGAACAAAAAGGAGTTAACTGGCTCCATTTTCACTGTTATGATTCACTCTAAACTTACCTCTTTGCTTTTATTGCTGTAAAAAATAAAGAAAAAATTATAAACAGTTACAATGCTCACCACTCTAACATCTAATTCAGAGATCTCTGCTGTTTTGGAACCCTTGGTTCCACGAGGTCAGCAAGGCATTTTATTCTTCGTTAGAACTCCTGTGGAAAGCAAAAATACCCTTCCTGACTTGAATAGCTTTTTGGCCATGCTATCTGTTAGTACAGCCTGCAATGATAATGCATTTCGCCTCTCATCAGCACCAATCATTTTACTCCAAAGGAATTACTATGGGGCACTTCAAGAAACTCAGTAAAAAGGTCAAACTGGAAAGAGAGGCTGATTTGATGGGCAGTGAGACTGGTAAGGTCTTGTTGCCTGTCAAGTACTGAATAGTAAAAAGGTTTACTTATCTATGGATGTCTAAAATTTTAGGAAACATTGAACTCATAACCATATTTCCTTTTGAGCTTCCCTTCGGTAGAGAGGGTTGCAGGTCTTTTTCATAAAAGAAGTTAGGAAAAATCACCTAGTTTAAGTGAAATAGTTGAATAATATTTTTGAGTAGAGTCAGAAAAAGCTACACAGATGTGAGGTTAATTTCTGTCTTCATTAGCATGGTACGCAGGGAAGAAACAGGACTTTTTACTTGTTATATCAACACATAATTTATCTAAAAATTGAAATACCATCTTGAATACTCTTGTCATCTGGATTTTTTAAAAATAAAATAAATTTTTGTCTAAGAGGTTGAACTGCTAGTTTTAATTTCTTTCTGCAAGCACATCATGAACTTGAAAGTTGCCTTAATCCTATTATGCTTATTTTTAAAAAAGGTGTGCATATTTAATTTCACTTAACAAATACTCACGCGGTTTTTTTACTGAGCACTAGCAGGGTAATTGAAGGTTATCATCGCTTGGAATTTTTATACACATATATGTGGATTTTAATTAGTTAAGTGGGAAGGCAGTTTTCAAACTAGAGTCAAGGAACCAGCCCTTAGGATTCCTTCATGAAAATATTCTTGATATGGAGAAGACAATAGGAGCACAGACAGACCCATTATCATACAATGAGGAAACTAATGTACCTGCATAGGTAAGATGCTGTTACTCCAATAGTGTTATCCAAACATCTCAATGTTGCAGCAAGTCAAAAAGATGAAAGCAAAAGTAATTAGAAAAGACTTGTTGACTGCACATAATGTGGCAGCTTTCCTTTAATGCAGTAATCGTGAAAGTAGGTTTGTCTGGAAAATCGTTAGAAAGATAAGATGCATTAATTAAATTTTAAGGTCAAAGATTTGGGGTATTGATAAGAAGGTGATAATTATTTCAACAGCCTGAAGCAATAAGAAGTACTCAGAATGGTGGTAGTACATTTAATAGTGGTGGAAAGTTGATGCCAAAAATACTGGAAGAGGACCCTACAGACAAAAAAAAAAAATTCTTAAAGATTGTGGGAGAAGAGGGAAATGAAGTTCCCCCCTTCTGAGGAGACAGTGATGAAAAGAACAGTTGAAACGGTAAAAAATAGAAAATTAGTTGTGTTTTCTATATCGGAACTGTATGCATTAGATGTAAATAGTAACATTTAAGAATATAATAGGAAGTAGTTGAGAAAAAAATCATTTTGGACTCAATATATACTGCATATTTCAAATATGCACTAAAAAGAAAGATGTTGTAGACAAAATTTCTATAAATTCAGAGAAAAATTTATTTAGACTACATAGCAGAGAGGTACAAAGAATGGTATGTTTCAAGGCTTCAGCCAGTGGCTTCTCTAGTTGATCAGCCAAGATGGGAATGGAAACATGGTCATGTTTCCTTTTCATGGAGCTCCTGTCCTCTGTTGAGCTGTTACACTGGTTACAGCAAATGTCAGATCCTGGGAGAGCCATCATTAGGCAAGTGAGTTTTGAAAGGCAGAATTGACTCCCTGCTAATGCTTTCCAAATGACAGGTCAGTCAGCTGTGGTGGTGTAATGAGGACAAGTGCTGCCCATTCCTTTTCAATTCCCAATCTTTTCATCATCCACCATGAATTTTCAAATGTGCTGATCTCAGCTGAAAATCGGCTTGATAGCGTCTAGAGAAATGAGTATTAGACAGTCCTTATAAAGCCTTCTGATCCTTTTCAGGGTGAGAAACAAAATGTAGCCTCCAACTACTATAGATATTACTACGCATAATAACTCTCATTTGCCATTTGGGATTCACTGGGATTTGGCTTTTACTGGTTGCCGTGCCAGGAGGATTAAATGGCAGCATCTGACTTAGGTACACAGTGGAATTCAAGGTTTAGATCTAAATCTTAGTCTGGCCTGCAGTTCACCTCTTCCTGTCCCTACGTGAAAAAGTAAGTGAAACGTTCATAAATTGCAGCTGGGGAAGTCATAACTCTCTGACTCTGACTCCCATTTTAGCTTATCTCACTCAACAAGGCAGTAGTACAAAGCAGATAGTGCACATGGCAAATCCATGGAGTTGATTTTTCATTTCATTGATTATAGCTAAGTTCACATACGTGTTCACAAATACACGCTTCTCTACTACATGGACAACAGTCAAATCTTAAGATTTCACATGAAACAGATAAAAATGTCATGGCAGAGGAGTGTATTTAAAACTTTATTTTCCTATGTTGTACTTCTTATCTCTATTAGGATGAATACAAAGCCTATGACCCTCCACCTTTCATGTGTTGGATTCACACAAAGAAGTATAATGAGGAAGAATGCTATAATCCTTTTTGTTGAACACTATTTCTTTTCTTTCAACAGGTAGCATGAGAATTTTTGATATATTTTTATCTACAGATGATAGGAAATTTTCATTAAGTGGTTTTAGCTTTTAAGGATATTGTGTCCCTCTAGAATTTTTCTGCTTTATGGGAAAAGAATTGGTAGTTGGTCTATTCAAAGTTGACAGTTAATAATGAGAATCATGTAAGAATGAGAAAGAGTGTTTAACTCAGTTCTAAGACAAGATCATGGCATATTTAACTGATGCCACACTAAGACCAGAAACTGGGGTATCATTGTGCATGTCAGATTGCACAATCAAGAACCTTGTTGTTTTGCAGACATTTTAAATTCTTGAAGGCCAAGAATGGGGTGATAGGATACATCTGATGACATTCACAAATATACATGGTTCTGCCCATTTTCTTTTACTTCTTATATAACGTAATAAAAACAACTATACACATCTTTACCAGATCAGCTATGTTTTATCACCTCATATTCTGCTTTAATAGGTGTTGTCCAGTTTTATTAAAGTTCTACAGTTAGAACAATCTCATTTAAAATCAATTCTAAAAGTTTGATTCAGTGAGTTTATTAAATAAAACCTAACTTCTATGTACTATTTAAAGGTGGGTACACACAAATGTCATGGTGACTGTCTTGCCTGTCAATCAAGCCAGTGTTCTTTGCTGCAGATGTGTTTCATCTCTATTGCATCTGAAAAGATGAATTCCATTGCTCAGGTGAATTGACAGGACTGATAGGACAATATCTCTTCTACTGATAAACACCTGTATGAAATTCAACACATACCTTTCTTTTTTTATTAGTAATTGCAGAGTAATATAGTAGGCTCCATTGCTATTGTATTGGTATTTTTAAAATGCAATGATTAAGCAGAGGGTTCTTCTGAGATATGATATGTCCTCAAAAGAAGTCAAGTCTGTTCTAGAAATACATTAAGAGCAGTGGTTTTCTTCCTCCTCCTCCTTAGTGTATTTTGTTTTCTTTTTTCTTTTTTTTCTTCCTAATTTTGCATGACTGTTGAATTAATTATTTCCCAATATTCTTTTCTGTGGTACTTCAGAGTAGACATCCTGCAGTTCTTGACTGACAGTTACTGAACTTTCTGATCCAATGATACATCTGTTCTATCACCATCTGTTGTCACAGTAAGGATCTGATCAGGTTTATTTTGAAGGCAAATCTCTGGAATGAAGCTTCTATTGTTAAATGATTATAGAAACAAACAGGGGAAGCTGCGTTCTTGCTGTTAAATTAAGCAGAAGTGCACAATAGGGTGTAAATTGTGTTGGGCTAATTCCTTGCCATTTTCAGCCATCTATGGCACTCAGCGTGGATTATTGCTGCATAACATATGCCCTTGAAAGGCTTATGTTGCATATTGATACTTTATTGAGTTTTCTGTAAAATAAACTGAATATCTCTATATACGTATCTATATCGAAAAGTTTCTATGGTTGACATGAAATGTTTTTCCCTGAGCAGTTTCTGTGAATATTTTAGATGCTTCTGAGGCAGTCTCTGTTACAAAAACTTTGCTTCCGGTGGCCAATAAAATACTTTTCTTCCTCTTACATTTTAGTCTAGAATAGCTTTTGAACTTCATGTCATAAAAGATTTTAGAAGGGCAATACGCATTGTAGATTGTTAAAGATTTTAGGCTGAGGAAACCATGTTGACATTTGAGAGGAAGGTCAGACAGCTTCCTGAAGCTGGTTGATTACCTGATGAGCTAGATAACATTCATGTTGTGAGTCACTTGGTGCAGTTATTGGACAGCAATGCATCTGTCCTAGGGCTGCATACCTTATAGCACGTAGAGGATGGAAGTAATTTGGACGCCTGCTGGAAATTTAGATGATACAAAAGAGTGATTAGATCAAGTTCTTATTTAAATCTCAAAATATAAGTCTCAAGCTGTGCATCAAATAATTTCTACATGTCCAGCAAATTTAATTTTGCCTCAAGTAGAATTTCATCCTCATTTACATATTTTCCTCATTTACATATTTTTCTCATTTATTTTCTTGCATTTTTTTCTAGTACTAACTCATTAGTGTAACAAGTATTAGCTTTCTTTTCCCCCATTTGCAATCTTAATATCTCTCCCTGAAACTTCCTTTCAGTAAGGGTAGTTTTTCCTGACCAAATTCAATGACCAGATCTGTGTTGGCTGTGTGTTCATACTTTAGTCAATGCAGGGGTGAATGTACTGTACCTCCACTAAAGGTTTAAATAGGACAGGTGAATGAGGGGGTTCTAAATGCCTTGTTCCATTGTAGACCTTTCCAAGTGAGTGAAAGAAACAGACGTCTCACAGCTGCACAATAAATTGATAAGTAGATTAAAAAAAAAATGTTACTTACTTTTGGGTTTGGGAAGAAGAGTTGCTAGTTATTGTACATTAGTGCTCTAAATGAATAAGCAGATAAATATATGAATAAATAAATGCACATGTATTAAAAATTTTATATTTCTGCCTATTTTTGGGTGACAGCTATAGCTTAAATGTATTTAACTGCTAGGTGAACAGCCTGGTGTACTGCTTTTAAGATTAAGGTACTCTTACCAGATCCTTCACCTTGTCTGTACACTCCTGGGTGTGAATTCAGGCTCTTTCTGATCCCACAGGTCTTGTGTCTCTTTCTGTATAGTGCCAGAGCTTCAACAGTAGTCATACGCCTCAACTTTTAGATTGGTGGTTAGGTTAGAAGATGAAAGATACGAGTCTAACACACTGACTTTGTGTGTGCTGTAAATTCTAGGTTACAATAATAAGGGCTTTCCCTTCAGCTGCTACCTTTTGCAACAGGGTGATCTAATCATCTTAATAAAGCTTGATTGTGTCTGAATGTGTCCTGAGGTGTTCTGAATCAGAATGCCCTAGCAGATGTAATCAAATGAATTCTTCCTGTTTTGTCGTAATAGTGTGTCATGAACAAATACTTGTTCTCCCCAGAAGCATAATTCTGTATCTACGATGAGGTCAGACAGTGAGAAACCACTGAGTTTAAATAGCAATCATTTAAATAATAAAAGCATTGCCTTTATTGCATCATTTTACCCTGGCTTCTATTTATAGGCGTGACATGACTAAATCCCACTTTAAGTCACTAAATATATTTTGATCCTATATATTGCCCTTTACCCAAGAAATGGGATCTGCCACATAAATAGGATGGAATGAATGTGGAATGGATGCCTGCAATTTAAAAGACAGAATTTCTGCAAGAGTTGGATATTTATGATGTCTAAGACTGAAAACAAGTAGCAAACATTAAACCAAGAAAGGGCCTTTTATACCATTAGAATGAATGTTTCCGTCTTTTTCATGTATCTTTTCGTTGGATGGGATAGCTACATTCCAAACAGGCCAACAAAGCAGGAGGACAGGAAGAAACTTTCAACATTCTTGATTGGAAATATGCCTTAATGATGCATATGTCCTGTAGAAGTTCCTGAAAAGTGGTAACAAAGAGAGAAAATAAGAAAAAATGGGAAACAGAGTCACCATCTTGAACTTGTTTGAGTTCAAGAAGCATTTAGACAATGCTGTCAGGCTCATGATGTTATTCTTAGGGGTGTTCTGTGCAGGGCCAGGATGACCCTGGTGGGTCATTTCCAAATCAGCATATCCACAAAATATACTTAGAAAGATTAAGTATTGGGGAAACTTTTTCTTTCCTCTTAAATAAGGAATTGTGAATATCTGTAACTTACCAGATACGAATTTTTTCTGTCTGGTCAGATTGTAATTTTCATTGGAAGCTGAGGCTAGAAATAAAAATGTTATAATGCTTTATTGTAATGTCTCTTTTATTGCATCAAGTGAGTGTAAAAGTTCCTAGGAATAACATTAATTTTAGCATACTAGAAGGAAGGTGTTCAGTAAGCCTATACACACATTATTCCTTGGGGAACTGTGTCATCTAAAGAAATTAATTGGAATCAATGAAGCATACATTTTAACTATAGATTTTCTATTGGAGGAGAACATGGGACTCAAAAAGGCATAAATAAAATATCTTTAATTACAGTTTACTTCAAGAGGAGAAGTGAATAACATTTAATTTTTCTCATTATTTATTTTACATCTGTGCAGATGATTGGTTCTTCAAATCATAGTTCCTGATAGGAAAAATATTTACTCTCTTGAACTTCTAAGAACAGTGGTTAAATAGAACTCTATGGACTGCAGGTGGTCAGTCACTTGTCTTTTCTCTCATCACAATAATAGTCCATGGAACCAGTGACAGAGTTGCTACCTGAATTTCAGAAAATAGTGGATGTATAAAAATAGTACAAAGAAATTGACAATTTGTGGGTCACCTACAAGTGAAGAAAGAAAAAATAACACTGAGAAGTATGATCACTGAAAACGTGCGAAGGAAAACTGATAAAAAATGTCAAAAAAAAAGTTGGTTAACTGCAAATGCAAAAACATCCCCTAGAATGCATAATATTACAACACTTTTTTGTCTTTTCAAAGGGTTATGTGTCCTGGTAAGGAGACATTGTTCAGTGAACAATATGTGTTATATGTTTAGCTTATTAGAAAATATTTGCTTTCAATCTTAGTCTTTTTGGAAGCAAAACTTAATAAGCCTGTCATATTTTATGACACAGCAAATAGAGATTTAGCAGTGTCAGGTCAAAAAACTTTACTCAGGAGCTGACAACTGAAAAAAAATTATTTATTTGATAAGAAACATTTTTACTTGTTGGAATATCTCTCAGCAATGCTGGGTTAGAAAAAAAAAACAAACAACCAACCAACCGAATGAGTCTACTTATGTGGAATGTGCAGGTCTGAAGGTCTGAGGAGGTGTAAATAGGTGGGCAATTCTGTGCCTGGGCTTCTTGCTCTAAAGCAGGTCTCCACCTTGATGGCTCTGGCAGCGTGTAAGTGCTGAGTGACCGGAGTCACCCAAGCCAACTCAAGAGTACTCACAAAGTCCAGCAGGATCAAGATACAGCAGTGTACAGCTTCTAGCTCTTTCTGCAAATGTACATCCAGAAGTCCTGCTGCTTCCCGTTATTTGTTTAACAGCCTACTGTTTGTGATACTTGGTTAGCAGGAGCAATAGTCACTTATCACTCCAACCTATTGCTCCCACGTGCCTGCCCTGATGGCAGTAGGTGGAATAATGTAGCCAGCTCCCCTTCCCCTCCTGCTGAAGTAGGCTGCTGTTCAAAACCAAACCCAGACAGTGGGAAAGAAGAGGATCTTATTCTATTATGCAAATAGCATCCAGACCTCTGTGACTGCAAAAAAAAGCTTGAAAGAAAAGATGCTGTCTGTGAGAGGAGTGACTTCTGGCTAAGTATTAATTATGAATTAACGTCCATGAATTGTTAAATAATGTTCCTGAAGGTCACTGTTTGCATTTCACAGGGCCTTGAATTATTTCACCAGGATCTCTTCTTCAATCAGACAAATGGCACCCCCAAAGGTGTTTTTATGTTATCTTTCTGTGGGTGAAGGAGCTTGCTTGTCTCTCTGTATAAGTCTGTGGATAAAGAGCCTCAACATCTTACACTGAAATTTGGGCTTCATTCAGGATGCAATCTTAATTTTATGGATTGCATCCCTCAATTTCTCATGGTAGTGGGGCACTTTGTGTTAAAAAAAAAAATACTGCATGAGTGGAAGAAAGCTCTGATATGGCGAAATGGGTCTCACTTGACACTTTTTAAAGACTGAGCTTTTCCAATGAAACTGCAAAATTCATGGAAATGCTGAGATGCTAGAGACAAATCAACCACTGACAGGCATCACCCCACCGTCAAAAAGTAAGTGCAACCTAAGTTCAGTAAATGTTATGAAAATACTGCTAACTTCCTGCCACAGGCTGTTGGCATATGACCAGTTCTGGAATCCTCAGGATAGCCTAGGTTCAATCTAAACACCAGCAAAATTAAAACTCTCTATATTATAAAAAAACCCCAAAACCCCATCTTGTTAATAAATAAGATATGGAGAGAAGCATGAAAATAATAGCATGTAGAACACGCTGAATGTCAAGTTCTTGATCTAATCATCTCCTAATATTTTTTTTTAGCTTCTGAAGGGTGTGTTTTAGCAGGAGTTTTCCTCTACCTTGCCTTGCTCTTTCAGAATGGGCTGCATTCTGGTTCTGTTTCTCAACACATTTGTATTTTAATACCACTGTTTAGAAACTGATGTTTAAATTCATTCTGGAGTAGCTTGATTTTTCCTTCTTTCTTCATAATCCAAGAAGAATTGTATTTACTTTAAGAATGTGTAAGAATGCAAGTTATATATCATTACTTTGGTCCTCTATTAGCAACGTTATTCTTGTCTCATCCAACTTCTCACCTCATTTTTCCCTTCCTCTTCAATCTCTATAGGATATCAGGGTCCTTCACAAATCATAACCTTTTTCTCCCCCTGTTTACAGTTGGAAAGTGGTGATAGGATACATCTTTCATTGCTGCTTGTGAGCAATGTCTTCAATCTCAAGGGTACTTTACCTGCAAGCAGTCTGTGCTAAAAATTCCTTTAAAGGATGTATTTTAAAGATAAAATCGCCAGTGAGAACCTTGATATACTGCCCCTCTGAAAATTAGGATAGATAAAAAATGGGGACGTTTAAAAAATCCTAGGCACACAGAGATGGATTATGAAATGTGAACTACCACATATGGTTTGTATATAATAATGAAATAGTGTAAAGCTATAATAAAAACAATGCTGAAGCTGTTTTCTTAAGAGCAGTAAGTAAAAAACTATTTTAAAACAGATTCCAGGACAGATATGGATGTTTTGAGATCAAAGACCCACAGAATAATTTATATTGGATGAATTTTAGTAGGTCATCTGGTCAGAATCCTGCTCAGAGAATAACCTACATAAATGAGATTGCTCTGGACTTGCCCCCACCAGATTATGACTATCTTTAAAAGTGAAGATTTCATAACATCTTTTACCAAGTGAAGTAATTGAGTATTTTAAAAATACTAAAAGACATCAGTGGTGCTTTGCTATATAATTTCTTTGCCGCAGTGGTACAAAACAGACATAGTGAGTAAATCTCTTTCTCTAGATCTATCAAAGTATCTACTCTGGATTTCAACTGCAGGGAATTTATTTGTTTTTATAAAAACAGCTTATTTTTCAGGCGTTTGTGACTGAAAGTTCAAATTCTGAAGGCTGGTGAAACAGAAAAACAGTGATCCATGACATTATTTCTATTGAGCTATAGTGGAAGATCTTTGGGACCAGTTTATTTAAATACAGGTTTTATCTGTTCAACTGTGATTTTTTCAAAAGTAGTCTTCATTTCTTTTACAGATAAATTTGAAATACATTTTCAATTAAAGGAAGAGAAGTGTATAAATGCTGTCTGATTTTTCTACTAAAAAAATTACATCTGTTATCTAGATATGTTAAATTTATGGAATAATTTACAATTTCTTATTACATGACATGATTTGAACTGAAGTTTTACTGCGTTCTTCATTTTTTATGAATAAAGAAGAATTATTATCATTTTCTATTTAGAAATTAAGCTTAATTAGACCTATTGCTTAATGATCTTGAAAGCTGTGAAATCATTAGAGAAAAGATTATTTGCTATAGCTAAAAAGAAACAAAACTACCTTAGGGAATATTCTTTATTGATTTGATTAAAATTTTATACCACCTATTGGGCTTTTTTTCCCTGTTAGAGACTGGCAATGGTAACACTGATTCTCCAAAGACATTGTGCAGATGCAGCAAAATTTCTCATCTGTCAGTTTCCATGTTCTGTAGGAGAGCTGTGTGGCCTTCAGTTTTTTCTGACTGATTCTCGACTAGAAAGGCTTCTTTGTTATTTCCCTTCTCTCACTGAACTTTGCTTCTATACACTGAGATACAATGACCAGGAAGTTAAATAAGAAAATTCAACAACTAACTTTGCCTAAAAGACACAGCTGTCCCCATTAATAGTTGTATAAACTGACTACACCATACCCAACAGTGCCATGCATCACCTGCCATCATGTTTCTGATTGCAGCAGCCATTAATCATTGAAGAATTCTATGATATTGTTAGGTTTTAATTGACTCTAATAGCTGTTTATTATCTGCATTTCTGTTAACGTGAAACTTGAATTCAGACAATGGTTTGAGTTGTTGTAATAGAGCAGTCCTTCCCTTGGTGCTATGAGTTCTTAGAAATTAACAACTTTCCCTGAAGCTGCATAAATTGTTCTTTCATTACAAAAAGAGTTTACCTAACCACCAGTTGACCTTTCCTAGACCTTCTTACTCACAGCAAAATCATGCTGCCGGTAAGGAAAAAAAAATGCAACCCATGTCTACGTCTTCAGTCACACTCTCCTTTTTCAAAATATTTCATTAACTGAGCACGGATTATGAAACCAGAAAACCAGTGGGTTTATGCAAAAATCTGACTGTACTTTTGAAGAAAGATTTCCCCTCTTGTTGACTTTTTTATTCTTTCAGTTACATGTATTGAGTGCTTGAAAAAATTATTGTCTTTCTGAAAGGCAATGTAATGCTGGTCTAAAACATTTCAATTTTTGGAGATTTTATTTAATTTTATTATTCTGTGAGTTTATAAGTAGTAATTGTGATCTCTGAGAGCCCTGAGGAAGTCATAAGGACAGTTTCAAGTTGAAGAAGTCTTTTTATTTTGATAATCAGATAGGACTGAAAACAATTGTTCCTCAGTATAAATAGTCAAAGAAATTTTGCAAGCATTGATAGTTATTTCCATCAGTCACCATTTAAATTATTGAGAATGGAAATTAAAATGAGTACCCATGAATAGCTTTATTCTATTGAATAGTGATGTTAATTCCGTGTGGTATTTAAATAAAATATTTCAAGTCTAAAAAGGCTTTTGTATACTTACATATATATGTGGACTACTTTTTTCAAGCTTTGTTCTCACAAAGGCATTAAAATATTTCTAAGTCAGATCTTGAGAAGTCATTGATACCAAAAAAGGGATTTCTCTCCGATATGTTTATTTTGCTGTGCAAACAGCAACACCAGAGACTTTAAAGACAACTTTAAGTATACACTGATTATTTGCAGGTTTGTTCTGGCTTTGTGAGCACTTTGAAGTGTAAACATCTAATTCTACAGAAACACAGTTCTGATGTTATGCGAACTCAAAACATTTATTACAAAACTTCATTTCAAACAGCCTATTCTCCATCATCTGTATTTTCTGTATGCTCAGTCATTTGGTGTTCTTCCATGTGTATTGCTACCATCTCCTTTAGACTGAGTTCAGTCAGCTCAGGATGTGAGTAAGGCAGCTACAGGAGCAGTATGACCTCACAGAAACAGCCACAGAACCTAAATTGCGCTAGTCCTATCCAAGTTCTGCTTACCAGTCTTTTTCAGAGAAACAGAAAAAGAAAATAAAAAAAAAAATCTGTAACCAGTCTTTGAAATCTAATTGAAATGTACTCCTGGAACAAGTAAAAAAAATGTTATTAAATGTTTCTGTAAATATTTCACTCGCACTGGTACTTAAGAATGACAGATATGTCAGTTGTTTGCTCAGTGACACCATCAAAAATCTGAAAAACACTGTCTGATGACTTGCAATATTCTGATCTTTTTCTTCATTCAGCATCTTTCAGTTGTCTACCCTGAGGTGAACAAGATGAGTTATGATATGTTGTTCATCAAAAGGGAGGGGTCATGCCCTCCAGCTTGATTATTTGAAATAATTTATTTGACCCATTTTTATTTTAAGGCATGAAAAATACATGCTGTGTACATTTAGAAAAGGAAAAAAAATGCCATTAATCAAAAGATAACTCCTCAACCTAGTCAAGCTACTAGGCTTTAAAATAAATGATGTTTGCTTTCTTGTCACCTGAGTGCTGAGCTTGCTGTATTGCACTGTTATCTATTTTAAACCCTCAAAATCCCTCAGAAATTTCATCCTGAATTAAAATTTGCAGCATTTTCTGGGCCTGTTCCTAAGTTCAGTAGGTGAAAAATGAACTGGTAAGGATTCAAATATGACCACATGTCAAAGATTTTTTTTTCCACAGAAAATAAAGCAGAACTCTACTGGTTGCATTAAAAACATTAAAAGTAGGGGGGAATGATGACAGTGTGATATACAGTAATTTTTTTAGTCAGGAAATGTTTGAGACCTGCACATTTTTGAAATGTTTGCTGAGAGCCGCTCTGTTGAGATTATCAGAGAAGATCGGAGGCCTCTTGGTCATCTGTAAAATGCCTCTGATGTCATCAGAACTGAGTGTCCTCAGAGGTAAACCTGGTAATCAAATGAGCCTGGGATATGCTAAATTTCTTGGAAGGTGAGTTATGTGGTGGGTAAATAAGAGAAGTCTACAAGAAGGAGAAGGCTCAGTCAGGTGAGGAAGGAAGATTACTTTAGACAACACGATATTTTTATTCATCATCTAGCTACCATACCTATTTAGCAGGAAAATGCCTAATGCTGTATAGAATACACACATCCCTTGTGCATTTCAGGGGGTTTGCCACGTGCTGGATAGCTACTCTAGTTCATTTTTTATCTTTTTTAATTACCCAGTCAATATCCTGGAAGACTAGCATGAGGGTCTTTTGTTCTGATCCCTGCTCATAATTTCACATACACTCCTGAAATTAGCATGGATTGGTATCTAATACTGCAGTTTGCATCCAAATCCATCTTGTAATAGCAGCCGCATAATGTCTTTCTTGGAAAAAGTCTGTTCTTTCTAAATGCTAATCACCCCTATTAAAATGAACAAATTCAAATTTTAATGAATTTTAAATTCACGTAATTGTGCGTTGACTTGAATAATTTAAGAGAGCAAAAAAACCCCAGCTTCTAATGTTGACATTTTGACAAAGGCACAGAGTTGCCCAATTAAGGTTCAAATTGACTTTGTTGTTAGAAGAATTTATTTCAATAAACAGCAACTTAGAAGTCTTAAATAAGTAAAATGAATGCTTTGAAATAAGCTGTGTCTATTAATATGCAGCGCTGGATGAAAAACCAAATGGGTGAGACAAAATGTTTCTCTGAATTAGTAGATTGGATTGTTTCTCTGGATTTTTATAACAAGAAGAAACCTGGAAAAGCAGCACATAGTTCTTAAGCTGTTTGGGAAAATATCCTGAATCCACCTATAGCCATCATTTTTCAAATCTCTGGAGGGAGTGAAGGCATGAGGCAGTCTATATAGTCCTGATTTCTAGCTAGATCCAGTGCATCTCATTGGGAATGTGCAGTTTCCTCATGGGATGCTGTTAGACGTAACGTAAATTGCCATGGAGGTTTTCCAAACAGCGATGTTAATTTTGGACAGATCTCTATAGAGGTCCAGGCAAGTTTTGTTACGATAAACATCTGTCTTTGCTCTGATTGTGAGGCTGATTGCTAAGAAAGCAAATATGCTCTGTTTTCAGTCTTTGATACCAGTTTTCATTTATCTGGATTGTAAGTGAAAAATTGTCTTCCATAATTAAGAAATATTTTCTGTTTTCTCTGACACTATTTACTTTAAGACTTGATAATATTTCCTCAATTTTTGTGTAGTCATTTCAAAAATAGAACTAGACAGAGCCAAATGGAACCTATTCTCACCCTTGGTCTGGTAGCAAGATGACAATGTGAGTTCTTACACAGAAAAAAATTAAGTTGTGAGATACAATACATGTGCAATCTTAGATTGAATAATCTATTTGTAGTTAAATGGTTCAAAAATATGAAGGCAACCTTTAGAGCTGTCAGTGATAGCTGTGAAGTTTTAGTGGACTTTCTTTTAATGATAAAGATAAAAAATAATTCACAAAAATTAAGAAAACTACGTAAAGATTAGCAGACTTTTCACATACCTGAAAAATAGGATAGGAGGCATTTTAACTGCATTTACAATAGGGCAAAATTTTTCTAACATCCATTTAAAATTCTATGTTATTAGTTCTTCTGTTGAGTTTGAAAAATTATTTTTTACTCAATGTAAAAATCTTAAGCCTTCTCCTAAGCCAATTCCTAAGCAGAATTGTTTTTGCCAATGATCGCATTATGACCACCCTTTTTCTTCCATTTTTTCCCATATTTCCACTGTGGTTTTTTATCTTTTTTTCTGCTGACAATTGACTATAATGAATTTTATAGACTATACAGAAAATGATTTTTAAAAGTATAGAGAAAATTA
The DNA here is from genome assembly GCF_029207755.1 of Chamaea fasciata. NCBI lineage: Eukaryota > Metazoa > Chordata > Aves > Passeriformes > Sylviidae > Chamaea > Chamaea fasciata. The sequence continues at coordinate 41,304,803 of NW_027094086.1, read as the reverse complement.
TAGTAAAACCAGGGTAGAGAGCATTACCTGAGTTTCTCATTCCTCATTACTTTCCCTTTGTGTTGTCTGACGTGTTTATTTGTCTTCTGATTCCGTGTTCATCCTGTTGCCCTCCAACACAGTTTCACATAATTAAGTATGAGTATCAGATTTGCAAGATAAAAAGCTGTCAGTGCATCTGTTCTGATCTTTGAATTGCCTCACTTTAATGATGTCACAGACATATTACATTTCATTTTTGGGAAACTTGTAATTTTGTCTTACTATTCTTCCTAAAATATAATGAAATCTGTGTAAAAGCTCTGAAAAAGTCTGATAGTCAAGGCTATTGAAGTAATTTTTAGCAATATATTGGACTGATAGAAAATATGGCAATTTATCTTGCTTGATTAGGATGTCTGTGTGACTTAAGAACGTATTAAATTACAAGATTATGGATTTTTGACTGAAGAAATTGTCCTGTTTCATTTATCATTTCAATATAGATTTTTTTTAAACTGTCCATGATTCAACTCATAAACCGTAATGACTTATTGAATCTTTGTTACTGAACCAGCAGCCACTAAGTTAACTAATTTGTGTCACCATTTGATTTTGAAGGATGAGCTGCTTGAGGTAAGTTAGAAACCAGGACTGCAAAATTTTTTTTTAAAGTGAAATATGGATCATAAATAAAATTTGTTTTCACCACCCTGCCACCTTTGTTGATAACAATCAACAGTTTTATAGGAACTCAAAAAAACTTGATAAGATTAAAACTAACTAGATATTTTTAATTTATAAAGGAGCATGCTATGCACTATTTGTGGTTAACATTTAAATCCATTTATTGTGTGTCTGTGCTAAGCATTCATTTTCAGAAACAAAATTTCTGAAATTTCATAATCTCATGAAATGCCATATGCGCCAAGTCCACATATGCAGCTACACTGAAATACGGTCCAAAACTCTCAGTCATATTCATCCGATATTTCAGTTCATACATATGTATGAACTATTAATTTTTTAGGTTACAATCCCTTTCCAGTAAATAAGTTTCTCTAAGTTTTTAGATGTCAAAGCTTTTTTAGAAGTCAAAATGTTTCCCAGTAACATAAATGTTTGAAAATATCATCTATTTTACCTCAGAAGTGAAAATTTTCTGCAGTTTCTCACCTTCATTGTATAAAAAAATTGCAATTTTTTTTTCACATATTTAGTATGTTTAGACAAACTGAGATCACTTTAGGAACTTAAAAGTTATCATAGTTCTTGGAGTTATCTATTTCAGTAGTTAACAAGTATTTGTTTAGCTTTGCCTTGTTTTTCAGAATATAGCCTGTGCTATTTTAATCCACACATGGAGATGCACATGCACTCAAACAAATTTGTAAATATTCCTAATTATAATCATACAGCCTTTGCTTAACAGTTCCTCTCTCTGCTGAATAGTAGTTATTGAGTCCGAAGGAGAAATGCTTTTCTGTTAATAAAACTTTTGGTACAGCAGGTTGTCTGGAAAATCTGTCTAATTTTTCCTCATGATCTACAGAGGCAAGGGAGAAATATCTAAGGGAGCAATTGCCTTAAATTTCATGGCTACTTTAGTATTGAGTCAATCAAATGTGGAATATCAATACATCTGCACAGCATGACTGACTGTATTGTTATTGTGATGAATAGTAGATGTAGAAATATGAAAGAGAAAACCACTAAGAAGGGATTACATAGTTTACAGTAATATTAAATATCATCAGGCAAGATGATATCTTACTGTGTGTCCAATTTAAATGATACAAATCAAGATGAAACCAAATGAATTCAATTGAATTAATGTTGAAGCATTGATGTCTCAATTCCTAGAAATTAGAAATCATGTATTTTCTTTCAGTTATAGAGAGAAAAAAAATGTGCCAAACTTCTGTACATAGTAGTACCATTTCTTAATACTTATATACATTTTCTGTATAACCCACCTCAGTCACTGAGATCTAGAGACTGCAATCAAGTCCTAAGGATGAGGGTCTTATTTATGGATACCATATGAAACAGCAGGAATGAAATTTGGATAAACGTTGAATTGAAATAATTTTAAACTTCTCCTACTTTACCAGTCAATTGTTTGCTTGGGTTATTTTTTTTTTTTTTCCTTTCTGAATAATTCTTCATTCAGGAACGTATGAGATTTCAGAGGACAAGGCTTTTTAGTTATCGCATAACAATAGGGTGATTACCACTCTTCTTTGATGGTTGAATATTGTGGTACAGATCTGTTTTCTTTTTGACTTTTATTTAGTCATCAAACGAGCAGATACTTCAATGTATGTTCTTCACTGAACCTGAGACTATAGGACAGTTTTAGTGTTTGATATTGACAAAATAATTAAGTATTGAGGTGTCACTGTAGTATGAGAAAAATGGACCTTCTCCCTGTCTTTGGTTATAGACCATAAAATATCCAACAAACTGTGACAGTTAAGAGAGACACTAGTAATATTGATTTCTTACAAGGGGATTTTGAAAAAGCTGATAATTTCCAGTATGTTACGACAAAAAGTATGACCTCCCCACCACCACCCCTCTCAAAAAAAAAAAAAAAAAAAAAAAAAAAAGAGAGAGAGAGAGAAAGAAAAGCAATATACCCACTATTTATTTTCATGCATATTCCATGAAGAAATGTTGCTTAAAATTCTTTGACCAAATGCAAAGAAATAAACTAGTGTAAATTTTTCAAGAAGTACACAACATTCAAGATCTGGGAGGGTAAAACATGCAGTAAAACATTCATTTTAGGGACATTCATACCTTTCATACCAGGTGCACTTACAAATTTGTTGACTTGTTCACCTTTTCCTTCCATAATTATTACCATTTTCCTTACATGATTATTACTGACATTTAAGGCAGAGAATGTCCCATACTTTCATTGTCAGTGTAGAAATAAATTTCACAGAGACACTTAAAAATAGATCTATCCCATTAGCAGCACTGTATGAAATATGGGTTGAACTATTTTCCATAGCAGTAGTGTATCAGCGCACACTGGAAACTGTATTTTATTACTAATGCCATGGTTATAAATCAAATGTTCCATGATGTTTCTACTCCCTGTTCAGTGGTTCTCCAGAAGCTGGCATAGTGTTGACTCATGTTCTTCTACTCTTCAAGGATTTGATATTAAATAACTCAAACTCAATAGGATGTGTAGGAAATTACGTCCTAAAGTGAGTTGGACTAAGTTCTAGTTCAAACATCTGTGTCAGAAGATCTGCAGGTGGTGGTAAGCTTCTACAGGATTCTGGTCACCTCTTAGCTGAAGTCTGTTCAAAATAGTGACCAAAAACAGTCTGCTACTCTCCTATTTCTAAGGAGAAAAGTTCAAAAGTCCTACAAAGAGATTTTCAGAGAGTAAAAAAAAAAAAATATTGTTGTTAATTGGAAATGAAATTTGTAACATCACATTGTTTAGTACATAACTGTGAACTTGCATGTGGAGGCTGATCTATGTTACTGTGTAATAGCAGTTGCTTGATATAGGATTCCTGACTGGTAGTTCCTTACACTTCACTTGCATTAAATTTCACTGACATGATTTGTCAGCAAACGTAGAATACACCTTTTACATTCCTGGATTATGTGTTTTTTGTTGTTGCTAGTACAATAATTATTTCTTCTCATGTTTTTGCATTGTCTTAACAGGCATCCTTTATAAAAACTTTTAATGTACCAAATTGTGCCTGGGATTCAAGGTTTGCAGCTATGTTAAATTTGACAAACATCAGTTTACATATGTGAAATACTTGCAGCACAAGAAAATTTCTGAGAAATTGTCAACACTATTGATTTTCTTGTCATTCTGAGAAATTGTCAACACTGTTGATTTTTTTGTCAGATAGTCTACATGGGCTGGACGGAAGAACGGGAACAAGACTCCCTTCAGGACCGAATGTACACGCCAAAGTTTCTAGCACTGAGGGGATCTTCCCTGTATAAATTTATAGCACCTCCAGTAAGTATGTTTCTCATGCTTAGTGGGAATAAGTGTTATTAAAATAATGTCATATAATGTGTAAAAGCCTTTTACAATGAGCTATCACTCTTTGGGCTAGCAGGACTGTAACTAACAGCATTGAAAAGTTCCAGGGTGTGTGGTATAGAAGTGAAAGAAATCATCTCTTCATCAGATGATTGAGTATCTAGCAAGAATTTATTTTCCCCCACTTAAATGAACACTAAGAAAAATAAAAGAGAAATCTGCTCATGTTAAGAGGGAGCTTTTAATTTTCCTTTGGTGAACAGAACAGGCCTGAAGCATGATGGTTAGATTTAAACTAACAATCATTATAGTGAACTGCTGAGATTTGGGGAAATATCAAAGCTTTTTATGTGCTGTGGAGATGGCAATATGTCTGTATTTAGATTCCATCCTGAATGTAAGTTTTTGCTTCTTGAGAGGACCTAAAGGAAGGTAAGGAATCAAATGAAATTGTTTGAGTTAAATATCTTAATTGGAATCTCACTGGGAACACTGGGCAAAATTTTTGGACTCGTCTTGTATTCAGCAATTTATTCTCACAGTCTTATGGTACGTCTAAGATCCTCTAGCTAACTTTTAAGCCAGTTGCTAAGGAGACAGTAGCAGTTCCATGCCTGCAGCAGGAAGAGTCATGTGGATTAATTTTTATAGTTTATTGGGTGACCTTTCTGACTGCTGCTAAACCCTGTGTTTGTCAGATCCAGACTGTAGCTCCTTCCTGCCCGAAACAGAATCATAGAATAATTTGGGTTGAAGGGGAACTTTAAAGGTCACCTAGTCCAACCTCTGTACAGCAAGCAGGGACACCTTCAGCTAGAGCAGGTTGCTCAGAGCCTGTCTGACCTGGTCTTGAATGTTTTCAGAGACGGGGCATCTGCCACCTCTTGGGGCAACCTCTTCCTGAGGTAGTTCAAAGCCATCTTGCAAATCTTTAGGCTGATCATCAGTAACTATTGGTGTTTGTTTAGCAAAGGGTTTAAAAACATGAAAGGCATGTGGAATGGAAGTAAGTATGGACTGAAAACTTCACATGTTCAATGTTTGTAGGCTAATTCATGGGTGTGAGATTTTGGCTCTCTCAGGTTTACTAATGGGAGCTTGGCTTTTTTGGGTGGATATTTTTCAGGATCAGATTAAAATGTCAGATTATGCTAACAAGTACCTTGATTCAAAACCAGCTCTCCTGTCTTTGCCAGATCTACTTGAGCATTTGCTGCCTGTCAAGTAAAACCAACTCCATTCTGGGTACTAGATAGAATCAGAATCAATTATGAGAAATCCTGTTCAATACAAAAGAGGAAGATTTTTGTTTTAAGAACTGTGGAAGAGATGTCAAGCCTCTTCACTTAAGAATCATAAATTTATGGGAATAATATACTTGTAGGGGGTAAATGTCTGATGGGGGGTGATTAATGGGTGTGAAAGGAATATGTTCATATGAAGAATCTGAACCATGGTTATATGAGTGAGGAAAATTTTGGCAAGCTGCTATTGTACAAGACAAGAAATCCATCCTCGAGTTTTTACAGCTCTTGTTTCAGCTCAGCTGCAAGCACAAAATGAATCTGTATTGCCAGATTCTGGTTCCTAGTCTAAAATAGAAAAACTGTTCAAAGGCAGAGAAAAATATTTTCTCTTCATGGAGTAGGAGGGAAGCAGAATGATAAGCATGCTTTTTTTAGGACAGAGGGAGAGTTCCTACAGAGCTGCCTTAAAGACATAGAATCATAGAATATTTGGGTTAGAAGGGACCTTAAAGATCATCCAGTTCCAACATGCAATGTATATAATAATTACACACTTCTAAAATCCTATTTTCTATATGCAAACTTTTACACATACAGTTACATTTGCTATTCTGCAGGTTTGTCTCTTCCAGGGATTAGAAAATATTAGGAACAAAGTTTCAATGACACTTTCAGAGCTTCTTTTTAGGAGATATATAAAGTGCAGTTAAAATAAAAACTGTTTTAATTATACGTGCAGCATAAACTACTTCGACAAAGTTGTTTTCGATAAAGAGATGTCCTGCAAGCTTTCTTAACCAGAAAATGAAACAAAGTATTTCCCCAGTCTCTGCCAAAGTCTAACACATTAGGGAAGCATGTGTTTCAATGATGTCTAGCAAGAACCTCCCCCTGCCTTGTTTTTTATCTGTTTGATAGAAAGTATTTCTACTTCCCATGCTCAGATAAAGGAGCAATCCTAGTGTTTCTTATTTACACTGTGAAATTTTTAAAGAAAATGACTTTACCATTATTTTTTCTATTATTTCCTGGTACATTTCCTTCTTTAGAATATTTAATAGTGTCAAGTCTGGTGGGTTTCAATTTCTTCCAGTTTAGAATTGGAAGTTTACTTGAGAAAAAGCCACTAAACCCCTTTCCTTTGCTACTCTATATTTTAGATAAAACATTAAAAGTGAATGATGCAGCAATTTCTATGGGTGTCTTAATTCTACAATTGCTTTTGCTTTGAACAAATCTTTATACAGAAAGAGTTTTGGTTTGACCTGAAAAGAAGTCCCTTTACAGGCACAAACAAAAGCAGGAAATGAGGGAAGAGGAGGGAGCTCTTATATTTTACCCCAAAGTATGGATCCCATTGTAAATTTTTAAACATAGCTCCAAATGACTTTGTGCGTCAGGAGCAATAATAATGACTTTTCCTCATGTCACAATATGACTCCATCTGATGGACTGTATGTTGTGGGCTCATTGGGGCTGTAGCAAGACTCCTCTCCCCATTTTTCTCTTCAAGGTGAGAAATTTATCTTTTTGTCCATAAGAGAAAGAGTAACTTTGTGGTTTAATAACCACAGTTCAAGCATTTGACAATAACTGCAAATAAAGAAAATTCTAATAGAAGGGGAATTATAACACTGTGGTTTTGAACTTTTTATTCCTGCCTGTGATTTCCTTAAAGGACCTTCCATTACAGTAATGTATTAACTAAAAATTAGTTAGGGATAGAATTTTCTCGTACAACATCAAAATAATTTTGTTCTATTAATGATTATTTTCTCTTTACATGAGAGAAAAATTGAGCTCATATAATTTTTTGTTCCTTGGCCTCTGGAATCTATTTTATGAAACATTTTTCAAAAAGTTTATCTTGAATCTTGTAGAAGCAGTAACATATGTTTTCCTCAACCTCTTCATTGTACCTAACAAATTTAATGGTACAGCTCTCTTCCACTGGATATGGGCCACTGTCCAAAGTGTCTTACCAGTAAGATAACTATTCTTTCATTTATAACCTCAGTTTCATTCTGTTATGTGTCTTCTGTATTTTTAGACTTTTAATATTCACCTGTTTTCTGCTTGTGTTTTCCTTGGACATTTTATACACTGTTATGATATTGCCTTAATTCTTCCCTTGCTGAATATATTCATCTCTCCCTTTCTGTCTCATTTAAGTTTTAACACATTCCCTTCCATGATTTATCTTAATTCTTTTATATATGCATTTTCTGTGTAAAACAGTTGCCTAAAATACAGTTAAAACCAGTTGTGAAATCCCAAAACGAAGAGGAAAAAAAAAGACTTTTTTTCAAATCTTAGTTAGAATTTAGGAGCAGATTAATCTTGGTAAGAAAAAAAGAAAGTGAATATCTGCCTGTGTTGGGTCATACTTTGTTTTTTCCCCCTGGATTTCAAAGCATGTGGGTTAAGTGTCTGGGACATTGCAAGATTGGACTCTGGTTTTATGGATTTGCAAACACTGTCGGTGATTAGGAGCGAATAGTGGCATGCAATTACAAGGAGGAAAGTGGTGAGAAACGCGTTTTCTAATAGACAGGGCCCTGGCTCTGTGAGATGAATTCAAGGGCTGTATCCTCTCAGGGTCTCACTGCAACCCCTCAAGTTCCCAGGGGAAGTATCATCATTTTTGCATAGAGAAGGCTGCTTGCAAAGGAACTGCACTGTAAGGACAGGGAGGATGTCTCCTAAGCATTGCCTGGATGGAACAGTCTTGTCCTTGCTGGTTGTTGCTTTGAGGCAGTGCTTGGTCTCTCTGAATATATTTTGATCAATGTAAATAGTTTAGGGAATTTCTTTTTTGTTGATAAACTTAATTCTTGAAACCGACAAAAATAACTTCATTTCTTTTTTGTTTATTTTCTGTTTTTTTTGTTTTTTTTTTTTTTTTTTTTTAAAGGTCACAACCTGGGATTGGACACGAGCTGAGAAAACATTTTCAGTTTATGAGATAATGTGCAAAATTCTCAAGGTATGATAAAAAAGTATAAAATAAATTGCCACTTTGACAGACAAGAGCATAACAATAACTACTTTGCAGAAAGAGATCTATTTTTTCCCCTTTAAAGTCAAATATCAGAAGTCCTGGTGTCAGTAGATACAGAATCGAACTAGAAGGCATGGCAAAATTGGAAATAAACTGATTTTGACTAGAAAACTTATTATTTAAACTAGAAAACTACCTTATTTCTATATATATTTCTTATTTCTCTGTATGGGATTTACAGCTTCACTTTATTGTCATATTTAATTAGTGTAACATTTCTTTTTCTAACGGAGGACCTAAAGAAACAGTGATCAGTTTGATTGTTTTCAAATATGTTGATGGAACAAACAGTAGCTGCAGTGTATGATTTCACTGGAACTGAGAGCAGAGTCTTTAAATTATGCACTACCATTCTAGAAACTTTTGTCTTATTTTTTCCATGTTCTTCAGTCTGCCTGAAGTGTAATAAATAGGACGAGATAATGATACATGTTTAAAAAGTTAAAATTATGACTAGCAAATTAAATAAGACCATTATTGTACATTGCTTTTAATTTTTAATTCAGAATTCAATCAGAATTATTTTATGTGGTCTTTTCTCTGTTTTAAAAACAGTGAAAAACAGATGCTCAGAATTTCTCAATGGGAAGGAAAAGAGATGTTTTTTTCTATTCATGTGAAGTGCTTTCTGGTTTATGTTGGTTTTGGGGGTTTCTGGGTCCAAGTTACATAAAAGGTAATTTTAACAGTTCTGTAGTTTTGTCTAGGCAGGGGAAGACTAATATCAAAATGAAATATGAAAATGCTATACTTTTAAAAGTGTTTCCCACTGGGAAGATCTTTTACTGACGTAAATGCTACATTTCTTAAGTTTTGTAGGTTACATAGATGCGCTATATTTTCCTTAGGGAGGCAGATTAGAGTTGGAATGGCTCAAAAAAATACAAAAGTTTTTACGCTTGAGACTTCGAAAGAAAACAAAACAAAACAAAACCAAGTTTATGGTCTGGAAAAGTCCTCTTTGCTCGCAATCAGAACAGAGAAGTGAAAAGTTTTCTTTTACTGCCATAATGGCTGTGAGGTCTGGAGTCTTCATCAAGTAGTAGAATATCCCAAACACAAAACATCCCATCACTGTGGTGTGTCCTTCAATTACCGAGTGTGTGCAAATATCAGCTCCTTAGAAGTGCTCGTGTAGGAAGAGAAGAAACAGGACAAGTTGTTCACTCTGTGAAGGCATTGCACTGAAGGTGTAAATGAACAGTGCTCTAAGAACACAGTCAGGCTTTGAAAGAGTTGAAAAATACCAGTTCTTACATACACTTTTTTTCCCATTCTCTTTGGTAAACTCTTATTGCTTCAGGCCTTGGGCTTAATGCAGTAAGCATCAAGGTAGCTCTTCTTTTTCAGAGAACTAAGTGCTTTGGAGCCAGGATAACTCCTCCTTATGTCTTATCCAAAGATATTTTTTTATACTCTTTGAACAAAAATTTATACATTAAATTTATATATTATATTATTATATTTTATACTCTTTGAACTGAATGTGTGCCATATAATTTTCTGTATTTTAAAGGTCCTTCTTCTTTTCTTTTAGCCATTTGCCTTTGTTGATGCTCTTCTTAATTCACATGCAATTTTAGCCATTTTTTGTCTCCCCCCTTTGTTCTGTGTCTCCTGTGTACCAATACACTGTTTTTTCAGTTTTTTTTTTCATATCTCAGCCGTGTAGCAGAAGTTATGTCAGCCAAGGAGACAGTCCACAAAGCAGTAAAACCTAAACCAGAGCCTTCCTGGCACTGTTCTGTAGAAGCACAGAAAAGTGTACAAACATACTGGGTTTTTTTTGTCATCCAGCCCTCCAAACTGTCTGGGAAGAGGTGTAAATCTTCCAGCCTCAGTCTGTATTAACAGAGAGGTAATTTCAGCATAAGTAATGTAAGAATATAATTTATGTGTTTCTTTATCACTTTATTTATATTCAGTTATTCATTTATTGTCTGTAAATATGGTCAGTCTTATAAAATGCTGAAATATTTCAAGCAGATTCTTTAGCTGACAAAAACCTGAAAATAATAAAAACTGGAAGTGGAAAAATCATTGCAATGGAATTGCAACTTCTGACATTGAAGCATTAATCTTCACCATATTCGAGTTTTCTACAGCAGGTGCTATGTAACTTAACTACGGTTTCACTAAATATAAAAGCAAATAAAACCAGGAAAAACAGCTTCCCATTACACTACTGCATTGAACATCTGTAGAAACTCAAGGTTTTGTTCAGCTTTTTATGCCAGCATCTTAAAAGTCTCCATTTGAGCAATGTGTGGTTTTTAGATCCATCTGAACAAGCCCCGTGGATATTACTGAACCAGAGGCCACGTAAAAAAAAAAAAAAAGTTAGTCTGGTGTTTTGTGTTCACCTTCAAGCTTCTTCCCTTCTATAGTACCTCAAATGCTACTTTTGTTATAAATCTGTTTGACTTGGAGAATGACACAGCTTCTTTGGCTAATATTCACTTCAAGTAGAAGGATTTGCAGGTAGGCTGTGCTAACCTTTGTATGAGTGAGCTCAGGAGTGAGAAGTAGCGCTTTAGAGTTAAGAGTTGTCATTTACTAAGCAAAGTCTATCTGTATTACATGGCTTTCTTGCATTTGAATGAGGTATTTGAAAAAAAAAAATGCCCGCATTGAGACTTGCGTTCATTAGGATGCAACTGTCACCTAAGGTAGCTGGTATTTTCCCCTGTGTATAGTGGCAATTTTGTAACTGTCCCTCGTGCCACAAGGACAGGGCTTTAGGGCTTTACTTAATACGTCTGTAAGGATTTTTTCTGCTTTTTCCCCTTCTTGATTGTGACTAAATTTCTGATGAACTTCACAAGAGCAGTCTGGAATAGAGAGACTTATTACCCTAAGTTTGTCTTTTTAAATAGAATTGTAATTTTCCTCAGTTTGAGAGATTTCTCTAAGTTTCTCTTCGCAACAGAAGTACTAGAGTGGTGAATATGAACTTTCAGATCCTACTGAATCCATATTAATATTTTAGTGCCTCAAGATGAGAGAATAATTCCTCTTTTGGTAACAGTAAAAATATGAAAACAGTAAAGAAAATATCAATGTCTACACACAATTCTTTGTCTACTACAAAGTACTTAACTGATTTAATCTTCAGGAAGAGTATATAGTCCAAAGACGTTAAGTAAAATCCAAAACTTGGCTGCCACCATGACCAGTGTTTTCTTTCTATTTACTTGCATGTGTTTAGTGTTTTTTTTTTTTTCCTTTAGTATCCTATCCAAAGACTCTGATTCCTTTCACAAATAGTGTAGAAGACTGGGATGCCATTTTCAATTGTCACAGTTGGCTTAGTCTCAAGCAGCTAAAAGGCAGAATGTTCTGCATCTTATTCCGAGATGTCAGAGATTATTGTGTGATTTATAGCTAGTGGATTCATATTTATAATACTCATCAAATAAATCACTATTTTGCTCTAACTGTATCTTTTTTTCTTTTATTTTCTGGATCAGATTACAAAGAAAAGGAAGCAGAAGAAAGGCATTAAATCTCTATTCTAATTTGATTAATTTCATTAGGACCTTCTAAATAACCAGGAAGACCCCTAAAATTTGAAGCATAAAAATGGACTTTAAAAAGCAGTCTTTCCACTGTGTGAAATCCAGCTTTATTGACAGAAATTCAACAAAAGATCGTTGATCCCCTTATTCAGTATTTAGAATTTTATACAGTAAAAAATACAAAAGAAAAAAACCCCAAACCCTCATAACCACTTTCATACACTACCATAACAATAATGTAATATATAAAAAAAGGTTCTGTATAAAGTTTACAAACTACCAGATAAAAATACATTTCACATAAATTAAGCTCTTCATTGTCAAGATTTTGAGGATGAAATAATAATTTCTGACATGAAACCTAGGAAAGGGAGGCTGAGTGCAAGAATCACATTTTAATTTAATTGATTTAAATTATTCATTGTGAAATAATGGCAAACAGCAGTGGGCCATGTTTGATGCAAAAGGAGCATTTATGGAGATGCAAATAACCTAAGACCTGGGGGCATAAATGCATAAATTGGTAAGCATATGAAATAATTTATTAAAAATTCAATAGGTCTGTTGATTAAGGGGTGGAAGCAGTGAGAAAACAAGGCACTGAAGAACTCTTTAACCCTAAAAATAAGCAGGTAAAAAGAAAGTGAGTAAAAATCAAAGTCAGGTGAGTTAAAATGGTGAAGAAGGTAGGAACTGTAAAAGCTGTGCTGATTAGTCGGTGTAAGGTACCAGTAAGAACATGATAGCTTTAAACCACTCTTTTTTGTTTGTTTTTTTTTTTAATCACAAGTTTATTCAAAATTTATTCATACTAATGCTAATAGGACAGTGACACTAGCCTATGGATGAAAATCTGTGATCCGTGTTAAGAAATTTGTCAGGCAAGATAATGTAATATTACCACTTTTGACATAAAAATGTATCTATGAGTCATTTTAAATAGAACTACTGGAAAAATTTGCTATTGACAAATATTTCTAATTTATTCGCCCAGAAGCTTTTTTCACCTTATCCTTTATTTTGGGGAGTAAAGCCCCATTAACAGTCAGCTGATTTTAATGTTGCAACTGAACAATATTCAATATTCTAGAAAAACAGGTTATTCTGTCTCTAACTTCAGAAAGGCAGGTGGCCTTATCCTGTTCAGTATTTCAAAGCTGATTTAACTGTATATGTCTTTTTGGTACCTCTTGATACACAGTTTTAACACGTGTGTTATGAGAGTGTGTGAATGTGTAGGTGTGCATAATTTAACAAGATTTAAATACCTTAGATAAATTTGAAAATAGTTCAAATATTTAAACAATTTTTCCATATAGGGGGTAGGAAAAAGTTTGTTACATTTTTCAGGTAAATTATGAAGAATAACATGAGAAATTACACTTCTCTATCCTTTTTGCTTCAGTTACTTATGTTCTTCAGCTCATCCAAACATTTTTTATTTGTGACAAAATGCTTTCTATAGTTCAGTCACCTGCCTCCTATCTTCAGTGTCATACAAAAACATTTGGAGATTAACAGTTAGAGCATAAAGCTTTATTCAGCATAAAACAGGAAACATATTCAAGTGTCAGATCAGCTCTGAAATGAAATGTGAGGATGACTGTGGAAGGCAGTCCATGTTGGCAGCACATCAGGGTAGTGAATCACTGGTGTTATAGTAAGTACCATTCACATCAGTGCACCTAAATATTTTTTTTGTTATAATAATCAGGACCAACTTGGTGTCTCAGAAGTCTTGTGATTCCTTCCTTATTTTAGCTGTTAGTGTGTGTAAAATCTTCAAACGTAGTTAAGTTGATTTTTCCCACTTAAATCGCCAGTATTATGCTGTCCATTTCCAGTAAGTTAGGTATGGGAAAAGGATGAAATAAAAAGGGTAGGAAACTACTGACAATGTTAATGTATTCAGATAAATAAATAAATTTTATATATATATATATATATATATATATATATATATAAACTGCAGGTAGAGAACATATTTTGAGGTCTGTCATTCATATGGCTTGCTCAATGGTGAGACTTGCATATTGATGTGATTCCACTAAAATACTTTGCTCTCAAAATGCTACAGAGGCAGAAGTAATGAATTCCTTTTATGAATAGGTTTATGCTGCATCCAAGCAATTTAAGATTTTCAGCCAGGGTTGAGCCAGGTGCCAGTTCTTGGAAAGAATGCTGAATTGTTGAGTATTTAAATTTAAATCAATTGAAGTAATTTTCAGTCTTTGGTTTACCTTCTGTCCTACATTTAAGAGTATCTAATGTTTCCACAGAAAAGAGGATCTGTTTCCCCTTTAAACAGAATTACAGTAGTGTTCTAAGATAAGAAAATAGTAATAGTCATAAATATCTCCATGTCCACTGGCATAAGGCTAACACTAAGCTGGCTTCAGTTAGGCCATAAAGAAAACTTCTGTACTGAAACAGAGCTCCTGACAAGGCCAGTGAATTTCCATCACTGGATCCTTTTAAGTGTAAGCTGATGTGTGGCTGCTCCTACCATGCATAGAGATAGGCACTAGATGGCTGCGCCTCTGGCCAGATCATACGTGTTTTCTGTGATTCTGTATGTGATTTCAGTTCATTTCTCCTCAACATGTACATAGTTATACAATCCCTAATCCATGTTAATCTGGATAAATTTAATGGGCCTTGTGCGTTAAAAGTGTTGATGTGGCTGTAACTCTGCAGCATAATGTGAGAGTCTTTCCTGAAAGCAAAGAGGCAGTGTTATTACTTGTTTGACACCTACCACTGTATAAAGGCTTGTTTACTTATTGTTTGGTTCAGAAAGGAAGGACAAACAATATTTGAAATGTAAACTTATTAAATAAGGCTTTTCATGTTTCCCGTTAACTTTAGAAAGGTTTCTCAGTTTTTGTTAACTCCCCCCCACCTCCACCTTTTTCTGACATTTCTTATGCAATATTAATATAAACTGTCACCTTTTGGGTGAAAAATAAATGACTTGTGTTGGGCTGGGGCTGCCAATCTCTGATCAGAGTCTGATCCTTCTTCCTGGAAGAAATAACAAGATAAACACACAGAGAAAAACAAAAAATAACAGATACAGAAAATAAATTTTTAAATGACTTCTGCAACCTCTCTGTTTCAGAAATTGCTTTTTGTTCCCTGTCTAGTTATGAGACTGACAGTGCTCTTGCAACATCCTTGAAAAGCAAATCCAAATTAACTTTTAACATAAGGCAAATGGAATGCTGAAAAAGAGCAGAAATGAGGTGTGAAATATAATTTAGGATACTTCGGAAAGACAAGTATTTGTCTTAAATCCAAGATACTTGAGATTTATCTGCAGCTTGAGAAGTTTCTCTCATTGACTTAATCTAATCAGAGCATTTCTAAAGATTGGAGTGATTCAGTATTATATTAACTAATATGGTCTGACTCTCCAATTTTCCTAGATTTTTGTGTAACATTTTTCTCTAATTTATCAAATTTCTCTTATTGTTTTGGTCATGGACTTCAATTATTTGAATACTTCCCTATCTTTTTTTCTGGCTATCACCATACTTAAATTTAGCTTGAGATGCTGCAGTTTTATTGCACAAAGAATTTGTGGCTCTAGGCATTCATGCAACAGTGATAATTTTGGATTTTTCATTGGAACTGTGTCCCAATCCTTATTTGAAACAAATTGTTCCTGTCTCAGGGACAACTATTCAAAACTTCATTTGGTGCATTCTCTTCTCAGTGGAGGTCTAAATGTTAATTACTCTCAACAGCCAGAGCTAGCAGTGAAACCAGAAATATTAATTTCTAAAAAAACTTTATCTTGTTGTTTTATTATAGGACTTTTTTTACCACCGTCCCTTTTTAGTTTTTTTTCTTAGCACTATTAGCAAGTACATGTAAAATATATTTTTTTACAGATTTGCTCAAACAAATTTTCTGACATACTGATATTCAACCAAAATGCTTTTCATTGTTCTACTCTAATGTCCTCTCGTCTTGACATAATTTATTGACAAGCTATTTGAGTAAGAAATTCTGTCCAAAAGAGAAAGGAAGTTAAATAAGAAAGAGTATGCAGTCAAGTAGGTAATTCTTTTAACAAAATAAATAATCACTTTGGTGCGTAATTTTCCAAACTTTTATTCAATCAAGTTTAATGCTTTTCCTTCCAATGTTTGTGTCCTTCACAAGGAAAACCTTTAAAAGATCTTTTCCTGCCTTTAAAAATGATCTTTTCCTGCCTTTAAATACATTTAAAGTTGGGTAAAAAAACCCAAACACAAAAAATGACAAAAATGAGAATGAAAAGAAATTTTCTTCAATGTAGTTTCTTTTTCCCCTTCTGCTGTTAAAACAGGTGTTTTTTCTCTTATTGAAAAGGTGCATAGACACTTTAAGGAAACATAGTGTAAGTATGCTGTTCTCATTTACCATGACCACCAGGATAAAAATTCCTAACAGCTGGAAATATAGGGAAGGTCCTCTTCCTCTGCACCATGGAGATGCAGCATGTTCAGAATAAAATCTTCAAAATGTTAAAAGTCAAATTTTGCCTAGAAAAACTAATTTTTTTTTGGTAGACCTTAACTTTTCTTCCCAAGGGCAGCAAAAGTGTTTCTGTCTCTGAATCAGCCATTGCTGGTCCAAAGAACAGAAGTCCCAGAGCAGCCCAAAAAACAAATTTGGGGTCTGATGCTTCTCTGTTTATTTCTTTCTTTTTAACTTGGACAATTCAATTTAATTAATTTTTCTAATTTATTTTACAGAACCGATTTAACTGTTTTAACTATAATATAAAATGCAACAATATCCTCAGGCAGACAACTAACATGAAAAAAAAATCAGCTGCAATTATTTAAATTTGAGAGACTACTTTAAAAAAGGGTCAGAATGAAAAAAGAGGATCTCTCTTTAACATTGCTATCCATTATAATTATATTTACTCTTAAAGGAGCTGTTCTTAAACTTCAAAAACTTAACTTAAACTTAAACTTAAATTTCCAGCAAGTAATGTCTCAAAGTTTGGAGAGGTAAAAAACCTTAGTAGCTCTCCAAAGAAATTATTAGCACTTTTTTTTTGTATCTGTTTGTAATTATGCTCATCTCTGATTTCTATGTAACAGAAAATAACCACTAATGCCTCTCCAGAAGTTATTAGAATAATTTATTTCCTCAAAAGATTAGTTGGTTTTATGAACTTTTTGAAAATTTTCCTCATATGGCAAAAAAATAAACAAGTTTCTCTGCGGAGTTCATAAAGAAATAGTTACAATTATGGGACTGACTCAGAGGAAACCTGTTTTCAGACTCTAGCTCTGATTCAGATGAGGGTCTTCAAGACTGTCTTTTAATCAGGCACAATAGGAAATTAGTTTTCCTATTCAGGAAGAATTGGAAAGTGATTCAAGCTTACTGCTAAACCTAATGGAGTAGAGGGGATGAGCCTTTCTATTTATCTCTAACCATCAGACAGATCTTTCTAATGGAAATTTAATTGAAAGTAATTTTTTCCCTGAAATTATAAACAGTTTTTCCCTTGAGTAAACATACTTTTTGTAAAATCTGAACATCAAAATATGTTCTGTCCGATTTTAGTTTGGCTGCAACTCTGTGTTTACTTAAATGTGTGCATAAATATATATTTGCAATTTCAATGGGTTTTTTACACTTCTTAGCAATAAAATTCAGAAGGTTCCAAATAAGATGAGCTATGTACAACCACATGCCTGCATGGACATTTTTCATTTATTACTTCAGTAATGAGGATATGTTAGAGAAGCTGTATCTTTTTTTTCTCTCTGGAGTGAATCTTTTCCCTGCTGCCTGTAAATGCTATTAGAACCATCACCATAGCAACTAATGGTGATGCTCAAGCAAAGTGTTCCCAAAATTCCAGCTGAAGAAGTAGATCATTATATGCCCTTAGAAAGAAGGATTTATGTTTTTGTAGCCAGAACTGATAGGTGAACGGAGACACAAACAGTAAAACCATTAGGGCACTGATGCCAGCGAGTGTAAAGGCATGATCTGATTCATTTTTACAGTTGCTTTGGAGTTATTGCATGAGAAAATGCTTTTTATCTTCAGAGAATTTAGATGCTAGATTTGAATCTTGATTATGATAGGACAGATTTCTTTTGGCAGAACTATCTAAACTAGTGAACAAAGAAAGCAGGTTTTATTTGTTTTCTCATTTATGTGTTTTGAAGAACTGTTATAATTAATATGAGAGGCATGAATACTTATCTCATTTTAACAGCTGAAATAGAATTTTCTTGTAAGTCAAGAAAATTATTGTTATTGTCTAATTGTCTTATTGCCTAATAAGATGGTTTTGAATATCTTACAATGAATTGTTGTTCAGGCCAAAAACCTCTCACCAGTGTCACTAACATTCACAGTTCCATGGCAAAACATATATGCCACTCTGTGTATACATGTAACTTCTTAGGTAAATCAGGCTTCCAGAAAGTTCTTGAGCACCTCCTGGGTAAAAATCATGCCATGAGCATGAAAGTGGCAAATATAGCTTTGTTTACTGTTGCAGAGAGCTTTGTAAAATAGAAGAACTCAACTCTCTCTGTCCATCACAAGAGGTGAAAGCCTCATGTATCTCAGCAGATTTAAATAATAGCCAAAATATGAGTATTTAATGCGTTCATCATACTTAAAATGAAACAACACTAGTAACGAAAAAGAAATAGTGCTGCTGCTGGAAAGAGTAGTCTTTCAAAAGAGAAGAGATTACCCCTGCAGAAGAGAAGGCGAAGTCACCATTTAGTGATAAAGAAGCATTCTGCCCTAATTTGTAAGGACCTGCCTAATGAGCCATGCTTAGTTCCCATGGACAAATTTATTACTCTCGCTTAATATGGATATCATTATTAATTAGGCAAGCAGGAGTCATACTGTCCTGTCAGCAGAGATGCTGGATTACCCTGAAGCTGGGTGTAAGCCAATGTCTTTCGTCACAGCCCATCCTTCAGGAGGACTACATTCCCTCTAGTGAGAATTGGCATACTGCTGAAAGTTTTGTGTGTGTTTCTCTTCAGAGAGTTTTATTAACTCACAACAAAAGCATCACAACTAATCATTATCAGTGTGAAAGAGTTCTTAAAAAATCAACATGAAATTGGCTCATGTCCATCATTGACTAGTAAGTGAATAAAATAATACAGGGTCATAACAGATTCTTGAATGGATAGAATGACATTTATATTTTAGTTGAAGTAGTGGTTTGGTAAAAGTTAATTAATGAATATTCCTGCTTCATCCAGACCTGGTTTTGAGACTCCCAACAAGTTTTTTTAAAGATTTCAGACTTTTGGACAATTCCTAGTTGGATTTCTTAAAAAAAAAAAAAAAAAAAAAAAAAGAAATTTCCTTTAAATTCCTGCCTTTATAATGACATTTGGCTATCTTTTAGCTTTCTCCACATATTGTTTTGTCCAATTATCTATTGTACAAATTATTACATTTTATAAACCTAGAATACAGTTTTTTAATGCTTGAGAAGAGATGCAAAACTAAAAAAAGATCTTGCAGAAAAAGCAGGAAAAGTTGCAGAAGCAGTACTAAAGGGAACCTTGTACATAGGATTCCATAGGATGGAATACCACTAATTAGGAAAGGAATACTCCATCTGTATATTAGCATTTTTAGAAAAAGTAAAATATATAATTTAAATGTGTTTGACTTACACTTCTCTTATCATGAACCCAACCATAGGTGTTGATATCAAAATCACAAGTATATACATTAGAACTAATCACAAATTGAAATTATTATTTGGTTAAATTATTTTTTCTGGGGAAATGTTGAATTTTGGTTTTGTTCTGAATAGGAACTTCACAGAATGTAAATTCCAATAACAAATGAGTCCATTATGTGTGGTTTTTGTCACAATATAATGTAGTAGTTGAAATACTGTAAATTTTTATATGCAAAATACTGAGGGGAAATACTTCCTAGAACTGATTAGGTCTTTCCTAAATCAAAGCATGCTCTCATCTTCATATATAAGTAGCAAAATCTTGGATAACCATTGTAGATCCCATTTAGCTCTTTTCCATCATCTAGGTTTGATATAATACTTTGTAAAATCTAGTACAGTTATTACTAGCAACCTCATTGATAATAAAATAAATGGTATTTCATTTAATCACTTCAAAGATTAAAAATCTCTCCAGACATTTTTGCATTTTTAAAATACTTTTTAACAGAGGTCAACCTCAGCAAAACTTCTAACTTTTTGTTTTTCACAGTCAGCACAATAACTCTTCTCTTTTTCCTAGACAGCATATTCTTCTCAATAGGAGTCAAAAAAACCTGTAAGACTGGAGGAGTCTAAGAGTGTAATTTAAAAGCATCAAACCTTAGCTGTGCCCAGCTAAATAGAGATATGCATTCTGGAACTGAGCCATGCACTAAGCTCTCTCCCATTTGAAGACAGGGGTTATTACTTCAGTTATATTAAAGACAATGATTTCTGTGATCCCACAAAGTTGTGTTTCAGAAAAGCTTTAAGAGTCTGGATTACCAATAATCACTTATTCTCTACTAACTGTTGTCAAGAATAGGTAAAGATGAGTTCAAAATATTTTTAGTTTCTTCTGTAGTTGTAGTGATAAAGAACTGCAACCTTCCCCAGGAAATACATGAACCTTACACATGAGTCTTGCCACATTCCATGGTGAATATGTCCTTTGCGTTGTGGGCCAACAGGCCCATTCAATCAGGTTTAGCTCTGGAAGCACAGGGAGTTCAAGACCCCATTTAAGATCTGTTAGACAAGAAGTGCTGTTATTCTAAAAGAAGTCGCTTTTCTTCCCTGGAGGAGTGAGGGTTTTCCAGTGCTTTTGCTCATCCAGAACTGAGATTGTTCAGCCTGGAAGAGAGAAGGTGAACCTATTGTGGCCTTTCAGTATCTAAGGGCATCCTTAAAGAAAGATGGAGAGGGACATTTTCAAGAGCATGTAGTGACAAAACAAAGCAGAATGGCTTCAAACTGAAAGAGAGGCGGTTTAGATTAGATTTTGGGATGAAATTCTTTATTGTGGGGGTAGTGAGGCACTGGAACAAGTTGTCCAGAGAAGTTACAGATGTCCCACCCCTGAAAGTGTTCAAGACCGTACTGGATGGGCTCTGAGTAACCTGATCAAGTAAAAGGTTTCACTTAAGGGGTTGGAGCTGGGTGATCTTTAAGGTCCCTTCCAAAACAAGCCACTCTGATGTTGTTTTGTTGCTACACACATCCACAAGGTTAAACATTTGTCACAGCGCTGCTGCTCTGTGTGATTTGAGGATGTGTGTGTAATGGACCATAGATGTCCTTAGCAACAACCTGGATATTATAACATCTATTTTGGATGCTGGTCAGAACATACTGAGAAGAGAATTGACACTTCAGTTGTAGAAGAAAGGCCTGAATTAAAAGGAAAAAAAAGAGGGGGGAAAGATATACCAAAAAAGAGACAAAAGCCATTTCTAATAGGACATAGACTATTATTTAGCTATACCTAAATATTTAGCCACACTTAACACATCCTTGTGAATATTTCAAAGAAAATTTTGGACGATTCTTTGGTTTTTTGGAAAAGTTGTCTTTTAAGATCAATCACATTCATGCTGATTTTTTCATAAATGAGTTAACACTGTCGAGCTACTAAGCTTAGCACTTGATGGAAGTAAGGAAGGAGATTTTTCCACAGTGACTGGTCATTTAAAAATCCTAGGAACTTGTTTTTGTCATGGTGATTGCGAAGAGAGGGTATGTTGCCTCTATAGCCGATTCTTCTAGAAATTGTAAAACTGGCTTCAACCAGAAACATTAATGAATGCATGCTGTACTGGCTTTCTTAAACAGATCTGTCACGTTTTTACTGAATGAATGGAAAGGGGAAAGTAGTACTTGCTCTCCCATTGCCTGCTTGTGTATCTGAGAGTGATAATTTCAGACAGGTTCCTGTTTTATGTATTTTGTTCTCAATAGCTTTAGGTTCCTGGTTCTCTGCCCCAGGGAGAGCTGACTTGAACAATGTAAGCTGCTCTTCCAGCTTGTATCAGCTGGTTATGCTCCCCTTGGTCTGTTCAAGCTGTGTATGACCAGAAGGCAATACTGTCCCATGAGTCTCCTTTACTGAACTTAACTCTGCCCTTTGCTATGGGGTAGGTGTGTGGAAATCGCATGCAGGCTACTTAAACCTAAATCTCCAATGTACTGTCAAGGACAGGTAGTGACCTTGTGAGTTGTGGCAACTTCTTTGATGTAGCAGGGACTAAATTAATTAAACCTGCTTCTGCAAACCTATTTTTCACAAGAACAAGTTACATGCCAGAATTTTAGCATAAGGCGTCTTTTATATTAAATAAATAAAATTTTGAAAAATAGTTGAAAACATTTTAATGAAAGGATTTCGTGATTAACTTGCTCATGCTTTGGTTTAGTACCGATTACAAATGCTAGCAATCATTAATTATTAAGTATTTACAACCTGATATCCATTGTATCACATTATGTTGAAAGTAAAGCCAAAAGTAAAGCCCAAACTAATTTTCTCCTCCAGGACCAAAGCCAGCAACCTAACCATTGGGAGCCACTGTAGTCTCTACTGGCAGTATCCATTTAAAGACTGATTGTATGTTGGATTTTGTAAGCCTCCAGAGATATGAACTTGTTTTCTCTAGCCTCTATAAAGAAAACAGTACATATGGACTTTTCATACTTCTTAAAATAAATATACTCCTTTGACCAACCTTCCAGAGTAGGGTGTGGAAGACAAATAGGTCAGAGAAGCTGATATTTGTGTTCCTTGTGTGAATAGAAAGTGAAAAACTTTCATAGAATGTATCTAATCTAAAAGTGTGTAGCTGATAACATTTTTGAGAAGTGATTTGTTAAAGTATTAGTGCCTGAGATATGCTGTTCTGTACCATTATGAATATAGACATCCCTTTAAAAATCATTGAAATGTCATGTTTAGACCAAACCCCTGATTTTCAGTTCCTCCGTGACTGTGGTTACTCCTGTCATTTAAAACGCCATTTAAAAAAGCTGGGTTTGAGGCATAAATGTTTGCAATTAAAAATATTAATTGATGTATGCCAGATTATATAACTTCAGGTTTTCATCAGGACAGTGATCTACTGGACCGTCGGAGACATTGCTTCAGTGTCCAGTCTGAATCTGGAGAAGATCTTTACTTTTCTGTGGAGCTAGAGTCTGACCTAACACTATGGGAAAAAGCCTTCCAAACAGCAACTTTTTTAGAAGTTGAACGGATACAGGTGAGAACAACTGCCTTGGTGATCATCTTTTGCTAAATTAGAAAATTAGGCCCATATGAAATAATGATGTGATTTAAGAAATATTATGACCTTCTGCAGCTGTCAAGTTATTGTTCTTTTATGTAAGTAATTGCTTTTGCTGATCTCAAACAGCTTGCAATCTAGCCTTCAGAAGAGGCTACCTGAAATACTATCTTTAAGTTATTGTGACAATGTGATACATATTTGTTAACTGAAGTTCATGGACTGACAAGGAAAAACAATCAACGGATCAGGAACAAAATCCAGCTGTTTAGATACTCTTAGTGGCTTACATGCTACCTTATTTGTTACTGATATCACAAGAGAACCATGGAGGAATTAAGTTGTCCTTGTAATACCAGGGATGAGAGTATACTTAGTGATGTATTTATTGGATACAAGCAAGAACAAAAATTGTACCTTAGATACAACATTCTTTCTTCACGTATTTCTTGTTACTTGTGTATTTACTCTATTGCCTGATGACAGTGCAGAGATGGACAACATTCAAGTACAGATTGCTAGTGACTTTTTATAGCAAAAATACTTTTCAGAGTGTTTAAAGATAACAACTTCTCACATGACCAAAAAGTCATGGCTTTGTGACTTACAAAAGGAGAAAAAATCCACCCACCCCAACTATAATTCACCTAATCCCAATTGTGATACTGATTTTCTAATAATGAAATATATGTGTGGTTAGAACAGCTTTAGCTGATGTTGGCAGGAGTTATACACACCTACCTGAGCCATAGTAGCATATTAGCCTGTGCAAGTACTGGCTCACACATTTTCTAGGTCCTCCTGGGAATGCAAGCACTGGCATGTTTTTATTCAGACAAACTGTTAGTTAGTTATATATGAGCCCTTTTCTGACCTGCGAACCACCACATGCAGATGGACTGAATTTTTATATACTAATGAAGATCCAATTTGCAAAAACGACACGGCTGTCAGTTCTAATGCACAGTACCTTTGTTGCAGGAGGAGTCAGGGGAGGTTCAGCTTTCCTCTTTTAAATTCAACTATGCTGCTACCTTTTAGAGAAACTATTCTTGTCTTTTAAGCTGTACTTGCATGCTGGAAAATCTAAGACTAGGTTTTCTGTGTAAAACTTGCAATAATACATGTCCTCTGCCACTAAATATTTGAGAGTTTTTGTCTTAGATAATTCACTGCAACATACTTTATAGAAGCACTGCTGTGCCGTCAGTAAAAGAATATATGGCATTTTTCTTGAATAACTTTTATCTCGGAAGCCACCTCATATTTGTTCTGCTTTCAGATTGATTCATATTGTAGCATTCCTGGTTTAGATTTTTCTTTTGGGTTTTAGAGTGGCATTTATTCAAAATTGCCTTCATGCTTCTCCAAAATAATTTGCTTTATAATCTTAACCTCAGATTCATCTTAATCTTGTGGAACTCACACTTACTATTTCATCTTTTTTTCTTTATTTTCTATATCTTGATTTGGAAAAAAAATATAGAATATTTTTAATATAACTGGGTTTAGCCTCCTCATTTTTCTTTCAGCAATCCATTACTGCTTTAATGTACCAACCTGCAGATGCAGATCTGGTGGTATAATTTGTTTCCAGCAAGTTCTTTCATTGCTCTGTAAGAAAAAAAGGTGACAGGTTCAAAATTAAGGTATCAGCTGTACATTTTTACTAAAATTATGGCTTATGCCATAATTTTGATATGAATATTATTATTTAAAGTGAATGCTAATCCAGTAGGTTTGTTTCACAAAAAAAAATATAATTTTGAAAATATAGTTTCAGTTTAAAACTGCCATTTAATATTATTCAACTTCCTTATGTGTTATTTCATAATCATGCAAATAGTAACTCTTCCTCAATGGCTATGACCTCCAGAAGAGGTTAATCAGGGGCCAATTCTAATCTAATTCCAAAGAATATATAAAAATTCAAATATTTTTAAAATGCATTACTATAAATATATAATGAATTCTGTTTCAACGTAATTCATAGCTTCTGCCAGAGGTATATCTAAACCAAAAATTAAACAATTGTTTTTTTCTTAGAAAAGAAATGTATTAGAGGAGGCAGAGTCAAATTGATAATAATTTAGCAATAACATGGTGCAATGATACAGTGGTGTCATTTTGGTGTGTTACAGTCACTCTTTAATTAGTTTTGTAATGTAGTAAGTGATGATAATCCATTTTCATAATTACCTATTAAAAAAAATTAGTTGAAATGAAAATCCTTTTTCCTTACTCTCTCACAGCATTGTTGCACGAATAATCTGAGACTACTATAATTTGCATAATGATGTGCAATATTATATATAATTATATAATTACTGTCATATTCCCTTTATGTTCCTGCTACTTTAAGCTCTTTCAAACTCTTCCATCATGAATTTTTTTCATTCTGTCCTTGCTTGTATTGTAGTTGTTTGTTCTCTAATGTATGGATTATTATGTAAGGTGTTTTATGTTGCAGTGCTTTAACATAAGTTTTCATTGAAATTTAGTCTGAGTTTAAAAGTCTGAATTAAGTCTTGGTTTCATAGCTCACTTTGTTTCAGCTTCAGAGATGACTTACATGAAGTTCACAATATATTGTTCTTTCCATAATTTAAATCATGTATGTTGAGGGAATAGTTTCCAACAACTTTGAGTTGTCTCCTTCAGCCTCTGCCTGACCCATTGAATTATTAATAAACCAAAGTTAACATCCTGTATTCTGTGGAAGAACAGCAAATGACTGCTGAAGTGTGTTCTGCTTCTTTTGGGAAGGGGATGCTTCAGTTCTGATAAGATTTTCATGAATTCTTGTGAGAAATCAGCAACCAAAGCCAAACATCCACAATATATATTATTCATAGCCACTTTTAAAGTTTTAAAATGTTTAATGTGTAAGAAACTTCAAATTATCATGTATCTTGAAAACAATTTTTGTCTTTCTGTTTTCTCCAAATATCTGAATTAAAGGGCAACCTAAAGAAATTAAAGTTGAGAAAAGTCTTAAGAGAGTTAACTAGTGTCCGGAAGTTCACATCCCTACTCTGACCTGTTACCAGAATCATGTGCAAGTGGGTACAACCTGCAAAAACCAAGGGATATTCTTCCCCAAGGAAACTAAATTCTTGTTGTCCAAAGATCTTTTTGTTATTTTCACGGTTTTTTTTTTCTCTAAATTGTTTTGGACATCATAGTCTGAGGGCGTAGTATGGTCTTTTATATAAAAGTAAAGAAGAACTAAATATTCAGCTGCTACTAGTGATCTCAGGTTTCTTCCTGCAGATAACAATACCAAGCTGAACTAGACGATATTTCTCCACAAACTGTGCTCTGCCTTTTGTAGAAATACTCTTCAGTCTTGGCTTTTTCAGTGCAGCCTTGAACCAAAGCTGGTATATCCTGTTTCTCATGGATCTGAAGTTCCCAGTGAGGCTAATTAACCAGGCGCAGTGCAGGGCTGAGGCAGAGGGAGCTGTGCTAGCTCAGCATGGTGCTGCAGTGCACACTGGATGTTGGCCTCTGGTGTTGGGGTGGGAGGTTAGATTACTTTAGATGACAGTACATGTTTTAAATCTGATACACGTTTTCCTTGCAAAATTTAATTTCCAGTACAGGCACTAAGTCTGTTCCGGATCTTGAATGTTAGCAAATAAAAATGCAGATTGTATCTTGTAAGGTGTTTGCAAGATAATACCAAAAAACCATACATTTTTTGCTTTGCATGCAAAACCTGAAAATTTTTCATATGTGACTTCATTAACTGTAACTGTGAAATACATGACTTTACGCTTTTTTTCTTCTGCTAATGGGATAGTACCAAAGGCAATATCCGCTTCTTTTTCGTCAGTGATTTACCATCAAATTTCACAGATTCATAACAGCCTTATTGTATAGCTGATCAAGAAAAAAAAAAGAAAAATCCACTTTTATTTGTTAATATAAACACTAAGTATGAAGTTTTCAATTTTCTTTCATTGAATTTTCTATTTAGAGGCTGTTAATACACATTTCAGCTTCTTGTGTTCTGAGGAAGACCATCTAGAATCCAAAGACCCCACTGAAAGAATACATAAGTAAAGGCCTGTGATTTATCCTTGATAATCAAAATGCCAAAAATAATCATAGGTTCTGTAGTAATACTTGCAATTCATAACCCACATTTATCCTGTGTTTGCAATTTATATTTTGATTTTGCAGTCACATTATGGGTTGTGGAAATCTTTGTTCTTGTTTCATAATTTTAGGAGCCACAGCAATATTTGAAGAATATAGTTGCATTTCATTTAACCTGAAGGGGAAAAATATCTATAAAATAAGAATGATTTCTTTAAAGAACTTGCATCTTATTTGGAAAAGTTTAATTTTTTTTACACATTTTGTGATGAAAAGGCTTGTCTGTCATTTTGTACCTGAAGTCAGCCTTCAAGCACAGCAGTAGTTTTGATGCTGAAAATTACACTTATAAATGTCTCACAGCATGTATTAAGGTGGGAAGTTACGGAAATAAATAGAAGCATTTATTTGAAAACTGTAGAATGATAAAGTCTTTCAGAATTCCAAGGTTTCTCATAGAAACCTTTGAGATATGTTGGTCTATCTGAAGCAAAAAAAAAGATATTTTGGATAATTCCTTTAGATGTTAAATGGTATGAAATACTATCCTTTTCCCTGAGATTTAGGACAAAAGAAAACCACAAGGAACAGTGTACCAAAGAGATTCTATACATATGCTTTTCCTTTTTATTCCCTTGAAACAATAAAAGGAATATATTAATCTTAAAAGTTGTTACTGGGTATGAAAAGCAAATAAGGAGGTATAAAAATAACAAAATTTTCCTTTTAGAAAATGTTATTAGTAAGCCACTGAGGCAATTCTGAGCGTCTTTTTTTTTTTTTTTTTTTTTTTTTCCCTAAAGGAAGTGAAGCTTGTTTTCATATGACTTAGACAACTTCATTACTGATAAAAATCCTTTGATTTGAAATACACTGACAAAAGAATTGACATATTTACACACCAATGACTTATTTCTGATAATAATTTTGGGATACATAAACATGGGAATAAAGACTCAGAAACAGTGGTCCTAGAAAAAAATTTACTTCTGTGGTAACTACCTTCTCTGATTTTTCTTTGCAGTGCAAGACATATGCCTGTGTTTTAGAGAGTCATCTTATGGGACTTACCATCGACTTTAGCATGGGCTTTGTCTGTTTTGATGCTGCCACAAAGGTAAAGTTCTAAGAATTTTTTTTTTTCATCACGCTGTTATTATTCCTCGTTATTTCTAATATTTTGAGATAAGTCATACATCCTCAAAATGTCCTTCTCTATAGAAAGAGATCATCTCTTCTCAAATCTCTCATGCTTTAGTCTAAATTTGGGACTGATTTCTAAGTATGTGAGAGGTTGTATTCTGTTCTGTGCTTGTTATTGAGAAGTCAATACTGACACCAATCTGAAAGAAGCATCAGATCTTTATTCTTTATTTTCACATGAGAGCCCACACTGCTTCAGCTTGTTGGTTTGTTTTCTGCTGTGTCCTTGATTTTGAGAAAAGATAATTTTCTTGGTTTCAGTCTTATCTGTGAGCTTGAAAATAATCTTCCATTCTCTTCTCTTGTTTCATGGGAAGCAGTATGTGCTATTACAGAAATTCCACAATTCCCAGTTTGTATTTTAGCTATTATTGTTCAGGTGTCTGTAAAAAGATAAATCAACCATAGTCTATATGTCTCACCCATCAGCTTTTCCTCTCAGCCTTAAAAAGCTCAGTACAACTGATGAAAGAGTTTGCTTTATAAAGCAAATAGTATGGAATCTATTTCCATATTGTATTATTGCATATCCAAGTCTCAGTAATATCATTGAGACCCTTGGTATGTTATATGTTGACATTTGCACTGCTTGCTGGCAGATTCTAAAATGTGCTCAGGCTTTATTGCTACTACTCGACACTGCTGTTAATGGTAGTATCTTTCTTCTGAGTTCCACTTCTCTTCAATACTTATTTTCCTTTGAGATGCTGCAACATTGCCACTACCAATTGCTGAAAATGCCCCTTAGACTCCAGAATTTGTTTCTGTGCTCTAAGTCAGCTCTTCCAACCTTATTACTCCACTAACCCAAACGCTTTTCTTTTTCTCAGTCCATTGTGTTTGTTTGCACAAAGTGATGAATTTTAAATTCAAACACTTCTGTAACCTTCTTTCTTTTTGTTAAGCAAATAGCCTTGTATAATTCATCAATGAGATGTGACTATCAGTTTAGAAGGTATTATACAAAAAATCAGTCCAACAAAATTAAAAAGCAGTAGCTCAGTAAAAAAACAATGTAGTTTCCCCCATCCCCCCATATATATATATATATATATATACACACATATATAAAAGTATAG
Source organism: Chamaea fasciata (assembly GCF_029207755.1). Taxonomy (NCBI): domain Eukaryota; kingdom Metazoa; phylum Chordata; class Aves; order Passeriformes; family Sylviidae; genus Chamaea; species Chamaea fasciata. The sequence goes on along the minus strand of NW_027094086.1, from coordinate 41,275,287 downwards.
TAAAGAATTTATTTTGTATATCTAACCTAAATGTACCCATGTACCCTTTCAGTTTGAACCCATTAGTTCTTGTATTGTATGTATTGTATTGTATGTTAGAATAAAGCAGTACACCATGAATTAAAATAAAAAATGACATTGTTTTGTTAGGTACTCAGTCGTTAGGCAGTGTGAGATAAGGATGGCAATTGCATTAGAAAAGAAAATAAACAATACAATAGAAAGCAACATAATCTGTTGCCAAGAGACTGCTACAATTAAAATTGTCAAACAAGCCATAAGGTGAAATGTCGGAAACCTAAGTGCGTCAACCACGTTTTAGTGGGTACTCAAATAGGAAAGGCATTAGCTAGCCTCCATCATTTTATGGAAAGATGAAAATTGTGGTGCTCTTAGCCAAAAATTTATTGAGATATCTTTATTATAATGATGACATTATAATAAATATGATGAACAAGTGTAAATTGTGTCTATGCAGACGATGTTCTTCAACAATATTGCTAATCTCATATATATTGAAATGCAAACTAGACATGTATAGTCACTTAAGCTAAAAGTGTTATCTTTTACCTTATGACGTTCATATGAAGCAAAATCTGTTTTTTTTTTTTTAAAAAAAGTGAAAAAACAGTGAAAAATTGAAACTATTTTTCAGGACAAGGAAAACATGATTAAAATGTTAATTAAATCATTCATATCTTAGTAATATTTACATGTGCATTTGTGAATTAAGACTATACAAAAGTCCTAGCAAGTGTCCTATGAACTAACATCCTCAGTATTAAAGAGAAAAACACCATTTAAAATGTCATACCATTCATGAAAATGATATTTACATATAATTCTTTATAAGTTCTAGGATTTTTTGCAATATGTATCTTTTCACTATTATCTTTTCACTTCCAATGACAGCTCCTTGGAGCACCCTGTTCCACTGTCTCACTACTCTGAACTCTACCTTCTTCTACTTTAAAAACATTGTCCCTTGTCCTGTCACTGTAGGCCTTGGTAGAAACTCCTTCTCCATTTTAATATAAGCCTCCTTTAAGTGTGGGAAAGCAACAATAAGCTCTCCCTGGAGCCTTCTCTGCTCCAGGTTCAACAGCCCCAACTCTTTCAGCCTGCCTTCATGAAATAGGTACTCCAGCCCTCTGATCATCTTAGTGGTCCTCCTGCTGTACATGTTCTCCTCTGTTATTTTTCTGCTGCTCATACCAAATTCAACCACTCTTTTTTGGGTAAAGATTAACTTAAAGCAATATTTTGAAGATTTCAGAGTTCAGTGTCAGATTGAGCTGTTCATTCCGTATTTCTCAGAATAACTCAGAATAACCATGTAGACGCAAGATATTTAATGAATTCACAGAAGGTCTTGGACAAGTACCTGGAGGAGAAATCTGCTGAATATCATTAAATGTTTTTTTATTCTTATAATAGAAGAAATATATAATATAGTATAATAGATAAAGAAAATAAGTAAATAAATAAATAAATATAAAATGAAACGTAGTTTTACATTTTCATGTTTCCCAGAACACAAAGACCTTCAAAAACAAAGTAGTTTTGGAAACAAAATATTTTCTGAGAGCTCCGGTCTTATATTTTGTTGCAGTGGTATCTTCAATAAATCTTCAAGAAGTGTCAATCTTATACTTAGTACTGTGCTCATGCTATCTTAAGTTTTCTTTTTTAATTACTAATAAATAGACTGTGAATTGTCTTTTAAGTGCGTAATTACTAATAAACTTAAACGAAGGAAGCCAAGTTCTTTAACTCATGATTTTAACAGTTATTCAGTTATTCATATGTTCCAAGCAATGCAACAATATTTAAATTCTTTCTTCCTCTCACATTTTAAGTAAGTGAATAGATTTTGTCCAACATGCCTGACAAATTGCAGTCAAAATTTCACAAATGTTCTAAAGCCCAAATTCATCCCCTGTTTTTGTGAACAAATGTATGGGGGGTAATGGCTCTCTTTATGTTTATGATTTCCACACAAAAACCTTACAGCCCTGTGTAGGCTTGTATCCGTGTTTGCTGTCATTCAATCCTTAAATAATACTTTACTATGTAAATTGAAATTAGCGGTTAAAAACTGTCATCTGTGCCAAATGTATTTCAAGTCAAACATCATAATTAGATAAGAGAGCATTGTTTCTGTGTCTGCACAGACCTATGATAAATAAGAGTACACAAAGTATTAAACTGAGTTGCTCAGAAAAAAATCTGTACTGTGATGTGATTATAACAGCAGTGGCATAAATCATAGCTGTTTCTGCTGCATATTCTCTTCTTTCTCTTATTTTCTGACTGATAACTCATAGAGTCAACAGTAGTTTGTCATTTAGAGTATTTCGGTATGATGCTTGATAACAAGCTGTTGTAATTTTCTGAAGGGAGAATGAACAGTTTTTAAGACTACCTGGTTAAATCAGATTATGCCAATATTTCAGAAAATTAATTTTCAGTTCGGGTAAGTAGCTTGTAAACTACCAAATAGAATTTTGGACACAAAGTAATCTTTCTCCTTACACCTTAAAAAGTAGTGGTAAGTGTATTTGTGCCCTTGTTCTTCTGTGGCACTTTTCAGAGCCAAAGCTCCAGTGCAAGATGTCATCTTTTATTGGCAATGTATGATTTGAAAGCAAACTGTGACACATAGCCCAAGCCAACACTCCACATGCTTGATTTTTATTATTTTTGTGACGTAGTCCTTCATTTGTGGTAGTTATAAACCTGAGTCAAAAAGCCACCAGCCTCCTGTTTTGGCATACACAGAAATGTAATTCTAATCAATAGGAAGTTTCCTCAAATCTCTTCCACTGGGGCATTCTTCCAAAAAATGACCACCATCTTTAACCAACTTTATTTGCTTTATTTGAAATACAGGATGTCAAATAGAGTCCCCTCACTGAGCTTCTCTCTTTTTTCCTTGCTGATATGCTATGAAAAGTGAATTTAACTAATCCTTGTGAGTACCATTTACATATTTTATTTTCTTTTCTGCCTTAATCACATTTTCCAGATCCTGCTTAGTTGCACCTCGCACTACAAGGAGTAGTAGTCTTAGTATACACCATCTATTCCAGACATAATTTTTCACTGGAGATGTTTCATGTGCTAAATGTTTTGTTTATTATGTTTCAAAATATGAAAATTTTAAAAAGATGCAAAAAATTCTTAGAAGTTATATACCAAATTTTATGCTAGGCCATTTTTTTCAGTATTGCGTATCAATGTTTACTGGGGAAAACATTTTTCTCAAGTCTTGCCCAACTACATTCCAGCTTTCATGTCCTAAATTTGTCTAACGTTATCTAGTATATAGAAATCAGTGTTTCAATGAACAAATGCAACTCTTTTATGGGCAATTTCTGTTAGGTATGGGCATGCATAAATATTATGATGAACATTTATAAATAAGATTTGCAGCCACAATAGCCGCCTTAAGAATTAAGTATGGAGACATATAGATTACACAGAATAATAAGACATGTACAGAAGTTAATCTAACTACTATTCTGAAAGTGATCCAATATATAAAACTACTTACTCAAGTGCCAATCATAATTGATTCTAAAAGTGCTTCCATAAAAAATATGTGGGTGGATATACATGGAAATATGTTTTTATATATATATTTCTGGTTTACTGACATATTCATTAAAATTGTTTTCTATAATATGCATCTTTGCATCATCAATTCCACTAATAATATATGTATGTGTTTGTATGAATACACATTGTCATGTACCTACCTGTACAAAGTACTGTGTCTGTACTCCATCATATTTACTGCTCATTAAAACGACAGTCAAAAATATATATTTGTCACAAGAGAAAAAAATTATCCCTTGCAGGATTGAAAATAAATTAAGGTGCTGCTGAATTATATGGTGGTGCTAGAACAAAGTAAGAAAAGTCTCCATAATGGCCCACAAGGTGCCTATCAAGAAACCTCAGTGTACCTGACCTCTGTTCTCTGGCAGAAACTTTGTGCGTTTCACCAAAAAAAGAGAATACACCATGAACAATGAATAGCATTGCAAATATCTTTAATTTGGTTTTCATACCAAAAGGGTACTAAACACACAGATCAGTATTTCTCATAATTTCTTTAGGAACAATCTCCCATGTTTTCTAGGGATACATACCTTGTCTGTCTCTTCATGAAACTAATATGTATACAGCATATTGAAATAAAACAGCATATAAAAACCTTCTCGATATTCAAATCTCAGTAGTAGGGAAGGCAGAAAGAAACCATGCTCACTGGAAGATCGAGATTTAATGATATAACTTGTGCAAAGATATTTATTCTGTGCTTCAAAGTTGAAATGGTGAACAAATAGCCACTATAATTTTAATACAAGCCATCAAGCATGTTTTATGTTCTGTGGCTAGAAACAAATGTTGGTAAGTTGTCCATCAGTACCAAGCAAATACACTGTAGTCTTTTAGCATTCTATGTAATTTCAGTAATGGATAAGAACAGTTATTTTATAAGGGCCGACTTTCATGCCTTTTTCCTTTGTCTCATTTTTGTTCTTTATCCTCTGTGTCCTCCCTTGTCTTTCCCTTTACAGTTATAAAGCTGCAGCAGCTGACAAAGGAAATTGCCTTGGACCATATTTCTTTTGTAGTAAGACAGTCTCCAGAGATCAGTAACACAGTAGAACTGAACATGAACAAGATCTTAATCCTACTCAGTTCCCTACCACTGCTATAACTCTGGACAAAGTGTCACTTGGCAAGAATGAAATCTTTCTCAATTAGCTATGAGACAAACAGACAAATTAAGGTGTATCCCAGGTGCCTGAAGACTCAATTACTTTTATTCTTAAAAACAAGGACCTAGAGGGCTTCTGCTCTTGATTTAGTTTGACTGTAAGGAGTATCATGTATTTTAGTCAGACGACTGACAGCATTAGCATGAAAGCTGCCCATTGAAGTTTAGCATAATTCTGTAACATATATCACATATTAAAAAATTGCCTTAATAATGTAAAAGGGAGAATAATCCAATCGGTCAGAGTATGAAGAAAAATGGAGGCAGTGTTGGAAAAGCACAGCTATAGATTTTCGAAGGTGTGATGGAAAAGTGAACAAACGGATTTGATGAAACTAGGACTTGAAAAGTGACCTCTGACATTCTTTCCTCAGTAAAGATGGTTTCTTTGTTTAGTCCACCATTTACAGGTGGACTGTAATGTGGGATGTGGTCATCTAATCATTATAAAACACTGACAGAATTTTTTTTCCCAAGCATCCTACTGAAGGCCAAGCTTTTTTTGCTATTACATAATAAAACCTGTATGATTCATGTCAGTGCAATGACATTATGCTTATAATTTCTATAGATCATGTATGTAGACAAGATGTATTTCATAAAATCATAGTATATCCTGAGTTGGAAGGGACACATAAGAATCATCAAAGTCCAACTCCTGGTCCTGCACAGTACAGCCTCAAGGTCACACTCTGTGCCTGAGAGCACTGTACAACTTGAGCTCTCTCAGGCTTGGCACTGTGACCACTTGCCTGGGGAGCCTGTTCCAGTGCCCAACCACCCTCTGGGTGAATAATCTTCTTTAATGTCCAACCGAGACCTCCCCTGACACAACTTCAGGCCATTCCCAGAGTGCTGTCACTGGTCCCCACAGACAAGAAATCAGTGTCTGCCCCTGCTCTTTCCCTCACAAGGAAGGTGTAGACTATGATGAGGTCTTCCCTTAGTTTCTTCTCCAAGTGGCTTCACTGGCTGGTGAAATGATGCCATTGTAGTATGTGATGCAAACATTGCTCAAGCTTATTAAGTGTAAATAGTCTTTCTGCAAGAAGAGAATTGGTCCACTGTGGATAATTTGACACAGAAGAGACAAAACTCCTAAATAATAAATTGAAGGTAGTTCGTCGCTGAATCCACAGGACATGAATTAAATCTATTCTGGTTGAAGATTCTTATGTTGACAAAATACACATTTTCTTCCCTAGTGCCAATGCATAATGCCCTCTGTATACTAAATGATAAATCTATCCCAGAGCCATGGACTAGTCAGACATTCACATTTCTATGAATATTCCTTACAGCATGGTAAGTAAAAATACAGTCACCTGTTTATTCTGTATTTGTTTGATAGTCTGGTCTTCAGGAATAGAACAAGCTCCTTGACCCAAAACAAAGCAATAACTCTAATGAATATTCCTGGTCACAGGCCAAACAAAGATAGTTACAGTTGTGATGTATTTCCACATTTCTGAAGTCATTACCTAGATGGAAAGTGATTTTGTTTGGTCATCTCACCAAAAATGTATGTGGATTATCTCAAGATTCTGGGAATGATTAGCAAACTGTCATATAGTATGAATGTGAAAGTATTTTCTAAGATGCCTTATAGAATATGGTCTTTGGATCTAACACTATTGCTAAGAATAGAAACAATATGATTTTCATTTGTGTGACTGTATTACAGGTATAGAAGTCAATAGCTTTTCTCCCATGTGTCATTTATAGGTTGCATTTATGTAAAAACTATAAAATAAAAATATGCAGGCAGAGAGCATCCTTTTTTAATTATAGCAGAATAATACTGGCAGAAGATAATAGGTAGTAATTTGTTTGCAAAGACTAGCACAAATGAGTCCTAGATGGTTACTTATAAATAAAATATTTCTCATTAAAAAGTATTGGTGAAGAATCTTGGTCCCAGATACGTCACAGGAAAAACAATCCTGTTAATTTCAGTGAATACAGGATTTTACTTTTTGATGATTTGTTATTACAATAATTTAATAGCATCTCAAGAGGAGTCTTAAATCTAATTTGTCAGATTCTCTGCACAGTTTATTTGTTTGCATTGCATTCTGGTATTCTTTGAAGTTAATTTTATTAAATGGGAAAAATGTAAAAAGCAGCCTAAGCAATATATGAATAATAATTGGGAAAAGGATTTATATCTTATTGGTTGTTTTCAATTTTGTGCATGATACATACTGTATTTGTTCAAAGAGATTGTCTTATTACAGTGCATTTTTCAAGACATAGATGAATTATGCCAGATTTTCTCTGACCACGCTGGGAGTATGCAAACTGTGGCACTGGTGGTATTTACAGTGTGTAGCTGATGCCACTGTCTGCAAGAGAATATTTTTTAATTTGGTTGCAACTTGTGCTTTAAAAGGAATTGGCACCTGGTCGACCTGTCAGATCTATTTTAGGGCAAACAAACATTTATTGCTTCCTATGAATGCTGTATATAGACCTGTAAAATAGTCTCAGTGATGCAGGTTATGCACAGTTACTGAGGGACGTATTTGAAGAGAGCAGGCTGTTTTTGTCAGCTAAAGGTAGCCCTGTGAGTGTTGAGCTTATTAACATGACACCTTCAAACCAGTAAGTACTTCTGCTTATGTATCATAATTCCTAAAAACTGATTTAGAAATATTTTATGTGGCACACATTTAGGTGTTTGACAGTTTTCAAAAAAGTCAGCATGTTTTACAAATGTACTTACTTGTTAAAAGTCTCTCTCCCTCTCTATACACACACACACACACATATATATATCTTTGTACAAAATTATAACAGCCTATGTTAACTTTCTGAGGCAATCATTCAACAAATGGTTCTGAGGAACTCTGATATTCAACAACATGAAAAAATAATTATTCTGACAGTGGTGTAGATCAGTATTCCCAAGAATACCTATGCAGTAGAATTAGCCTTTAAAATTAGAATTTTGAAGAGTCACCACAGTGAACACTGTAACACTGAAGTCAGCCCATAGGATAATGAAAGATAGCACATGAAACTCACTCTCTCATGAGTTAATTTCACTGCTGTAGTTGCACATCAGTGTGAAACTGGTACTCAGGCAGGTGGGTCTGGTCTCTCCTGTCTTATTTTGGCACTATAAAGTATATAGTTTGAGAAGGGGTGTTGAAAAAGGGTAGATCTGGTCCCTGTTCACTGCTTATGCATGTTGCAGCAATGAAAATGAAAAGAAGAAAAGAAGCACACTCAGAACTTATGCAACCAGAGGAATTAATCCAGTGATCCCCAAGATACTTTATTTTAAGATTGATGTGACTGTAGTCACAACATTCTGCATCCCTTATCCATGTTCTACTCATGCAAAATATGCAGGTCTGGCTACACAGGGCAGCACTTCAGCCTCTTGTGTAAAGAATTAAAGGAGAAAGGACTTAAATGGGTCTTACTGGTCATATGATTAACTCATTTACCCAATTTTTGCTCTCTAGAATTTGAACATCTAGTTTAAGTGGTTTAAGTTAACTGTTACACTTTTAATGTAGTATAGTATATTGCAGTAGACCCACACCCAGACTCCACCATAATGAACCAGTTCTCCCCATTTTAAATCAGGATATAGGATTTGTTATTCAGAGACTCTAGAAAAAGAAGTAGCCACGGTGACTAGTTTGAAATATTTTGTATTCCTGACTTAATAAATAAAAGCTCACAACATTTCTCTGTTCTTATTTTCCCAAATGACTGCTCTGTCATGTGGACAACTGAGGGAAAGTGTATGCAATTTGTTGAAGATCACTCAAAAGGAGCAGATAATCCTTTCACGTGGGAATCATTTCATGCATTTTCAATAGCATCTCTACTCCTTACACTTTCGATGAAGAGTGTTTAACTGTCTCAGCAGAGACTGTCAGTTCTAGGAGCTTGTTTTAATATCTTGATGTTTAAGTGCATTTGTGTTGGGATTAATTCTCTCCACACTATAACCTGATTTTGCAGTGTTCTTAAGTAAGAGCCCTTGCCAAGTAGGAGTCTCCAAAACCAATGTTATTCATAAATTGAAGTGTGTTCCTAAGTCATGCCTGAGGTTTGGTGTGACTGTCATTCTCTTTCCTCTGAATTGGAATGAAGTGCATGGCAAAACTGCATGGAAATGTCAAAGTACCTCAGTTCTATACATCCTTCATCTTCATTCAAACTTAATCTGACTGGGAGTAAGGCCAAGTACCCTGGGATTTTGCCTGCATATCTAAGGGTCCTTGTTAATGCTACATCTCTCTCCTGGCCTCTCCATATATCATCAGAGAAGTGAAAGATGATAGCTCATTGCTTTGATTGTTTTCTCCTGAGATAAAAAGACAATCAGTGCCCTTTACATTTCTCATCCAGGAAATGACATACCTAAGTAGATTTTCTGTCCCTGCAGAGAGGCAATGGTCTTGATCTTCTGACAAGATTTGTTGCATTTGTAAATCTGAAAAAAAAAAAAAAAAAGAAAAAGAAAAAGAAAAAAAAGTTTACAAAGCAGGTAGGAATATAGCCACCTGAATGATTTTATACACTGGGTTGTTTTGCTTTGTTTTGCTTTTACCTCGTAATTTTTACAATATAAATAGACATCTTTGATGAAACAATGTCAAAGGAATTTCACATGCATAGAAATGAGGGAACCTATTCTATTTTCTGTAGCAGAGATTGGTGGGCTTAGGAGGACAATATTTGAAATAAATAGGATATATTTTCACATAAACTGACAAATTGCTCTAATTTCTGTGAAACAGAATGTCCTTAGCTCTGTTTATGACTGATGGGAGCTCACCTGTCACATGCACACAGAGAATGAAAGTGGTGCTGAGACGAGGGTTCCTTTTTTTTTATCTGGAAGGGGTAACTCTAAAGAGACAATTTTGGAGAAAAATTCTTGCACTTGCTTTGTGTATAGTGCACAGTTAAGATTCTGTCCTTGTCGTTTCTTTTCTTGTCAGGTTGCTAAGACAAACACAACAAACTTTATTCAGCTTGGTGCAGGGTAGAGATTTTGCCAGTCTGACAAATAGAGACCAAGACATTCTGAAGCAAAGGGGCCTGCATAGATTTAGGACAGTTAAAAATTTGACCTCCCCCATATTCTGTTTAATTTCCAGTAGACAGTAAATAATTCAGAGATAAAGACTAAAGGCAGAGATGCGAGTGTCATCCTGCACCACTGAGAGGAAGTAATTTACAAACCTTTAGACAAAAGGGTTTCCTTAAGTTTCTGTGTTGTCCAGTGCCTGTGAAAATAATGTTCATCAAAGTAGTAGCACAATGTGATGTTGACTTCCTAATTATGTGAAATAGTATTGGAATCACAATGAAAAGTTTTAACAATCCAAAATCTGGAGGATGGGGGATATCTTTAAATGAGGTTGAAAAGACTTACCACAAAAATAGCTCTTTTCCATTTCTAAGCGAAGTAGATAATTTTCTTTTCTATGTAAATCCACTCTAGAAATAATTTTAAAGAGATGTTTTTCTAGACAGCTCTTAATTTTATTAATTGTATATTTTTTGTAAAGCATTATCTCTTTTTCAACAAGACACAATGCAATTCATCATTTAATTACTTGAAAGTCCACTGATAGAGTTAGAATTAATGGTTTGCTCAAATTCCTCACTAGAGCTCTCATAAATAAATTCAAAATATATTCTCATTAAAGAGATTTCTTTTTTTATTTTACCCTTAAAAATAGATTTTTTTTAGTATGATATGCCCTTTTTGTCTATACTAGATTTTTTTAGCATGGGAAGAGGGGGCTTGTATGTCAGATCAACACTTCAGATAGAGTAGGGATTCCACTGATGAACACTTCAGATAGAGCAGGGATTCCACAGATCATCAGCGGAAAAAAAAATCCTTCTCTTTTTTGTTCAGCCAGTATTAAATATAGATAAAGGAATTTCAGGGTAAAATTCACAAATTTACTCTGACGAATGTTATTCAAGCACTGCCAAAGTATAATATGTCTGTGTATCTGTATGATTAAAGGAACATCTAACCACAGAACACTACATTTATTTAGTTATGTACTATAGAGGTGTTAAAACTTTCCTTGGAAAGAGATCAGATATTTCTAATACAATTTTCAATTATAACTACATTGACTTGCTTGTTTATGATTTTTTACATTTTGGTTTGGTTTTTTTTTTTTCCCTTTAGGCTGTGCTTTGGAGGTACAAGTTTTCCCAGCTCAAAGGTTCTTCAGATGATGGGAAGAGCAAAATCAAATTTTTGTTCCAAAACCAAGATACTAAACAAATCGAAGCAAAGGTAAAAAAATTTCATTGTTTGTATAAAGCAAAATACAATTTTCAAAGCAGCTAGGGGAAAGGGGAAGTAGACTAAGTTATTTGGAAATATTAGGTTAATGCACAAAGAATGCAAAGAAAACCAGGGAAATTGAAGAAAACTGAACAAATTACTTTTATCTAGTTAAAAGTCTTTTGAAAGATGTAGTTAGATTTAAAAAAAATAAAATACAGGACTTAGGGTATATATGGATTTAGGCATGTTTTCCAACTCTCCTCTTTGTCATTGTGATAAAGCTGTCTGAGCTCTTGAGTACCCTGTTTTTCACCCTATAATTGTATCATGAAGAAATGGTGGAAAAAATATCCTTAAGACAACCTGGGAACAAAACCCAGCAAAGGCTGAAAATCTGTTTTTATATGTCAGAGAAAAAAAAAAAAAGTGGATTAAATAAATGTTTCCCAACAAGACTGAAGCCTTGTGTCTGTGTCTAATGCAAAATCATGAAAGCTGTATTTCCAGTTGAGCATTTGATTCAAGAGTTAATTCAGGAAAACAGTAACTGTGAGAGATTTAAGCTTACTTCAATATAAGTCTTTTGAGAATAAGGGCATTTACTATCCAAATGAGTGTGAGAAGTGATTTCCCCAAGTCTGTGATGGCTGGATCTGCCTTAGAGTCTGGGTCAAATTTCTTTTTTGACTAGAATCCAAATTTTAGTGTAAACCTAAAGACTATTTTCTTGTCGATGTCTAAGCTTTGCTTTTAAAGCATTTACTGCTTTTCCTGACCATGTCAGAGACAAAACTGCTGAATGAACATGGTAACGGTATGGTTCCATGAGCTAAAAGGAAATGGTTAAATCAATTGTCTATAAGTGCTAAATATATAGAGTATTATAAAACATGTAAAGAAAAAAATGCATTGTTTTGGAGATAGTTATGTGTTCAAAAGCCAGTAGCTACATTAAGCATCTTCCTCCATGTCTCTTTATGCTTGATGCTAATTATTTTCTATTCAGCAGCTATTTACTTTATTTTGAGCATTTTACTCAATAAAATAAAGGTGACACACAATCCTTAAATCCACGGCAATAAAATGTAGGGACCATGGTTTTGATACCTTCGTGTTTTGCTGCAGCTCAAGGATAAATATTTTCTTATTTCTGATTTCCTTCAGAAATATGTTTAGTAGTACAGAACTTTTTTTTGAGCTCTAATAAGAAATACAGTTTAACCTAATGTCATGATGATGATTTTCTCCTAAGGAAGTAATTTTGAAATTTTATTCTGCTCTTATGTACAGATGAAGGATGAAAGTCATCATTATTTTTCTAGTATCTGTCAGCTGTTCCTGTCATATTAACACGTGATTTTAGCACTAACAGAAATTCAGTTTGGGGATTTGGGGGCTTTTGGTTTTTTGGGTTTTTTTTGTTTTTTTTTAACTAGTAAAAGTAGAATGTGTTTTTAATACTGAATTAAAATTTGAAAAACCAAACAAAAAACCAAAGAATAAAATCTAGATTTTGACCAAAAAATAGGGGTGTTTTTTTATGTTTTAAATTATATCTGTCATATATATCACTTACAGATACATAAGTATGTTGGGCATACATAAGCCTTAGAGGTATGCCAGTGCCTAACAATAACCTATTGTTATTTCCACACAAATTGAGTTCTAGAAAATTCTGCCAAACTTTTATTAAGGTAGAAATACTACCTTACGCCTTATGAAGCCAGAGCATTATACAAACCTGCCACCATGCTTATTAATATGCTGTCAGGTTCCCTGGTTTACTATAAGTTTAAACTTCCACATTACTCAATTTGGAAATAAAAATTTGTTAATTCATTTTCTTGGTGATCAAAGCATATCAACTATATGCAAAGATGTCAGGTTATATTCTCTTTGGAAAGTGCTGTAGCATTTATAATGAGCACTTCCATCCATTCCAATTTGTTTAGGTATTAAGTACATTGCTTAGTCTAAGAAATGTAGATAAATGTGTCTGTAAAATTAATGTGAAGGTTCTTGGGTTGTATATTTTCAACACTGTTTGGCTTACAATTTTGTGGATAACCCCCTTCTGGATCCTTTAAACCTTTTATAGATTTAAAGCACTATTCATCATAAGGAGAGGTGGAACAGTCTAGTCTCTATTTTTTTGCTGTACATTTCTGAGTTAGAGGTACAGCTATTTGCGGAACTGTTGAGTCATTAGGAAATGTTAATCAGATTTTCAGAAATATTTGTAATGCTAAATTTCATGAATACTGTATGCAGGCTTCGTTTCAAGTCAGAGGATGGGAATTTTGTAAAACATCTGTTAAAGGTTGTGATGAATATTCATGTGACAGCTATCATCACCTGTTAAATGCATCCCTGTTTTGCAGCTGGCCTGGAGACCCACTGCTGTAACATTTTCTTAATGATTCTGTTCTTTGTTATAGAGTTGTAGCACACGGGGAATAATCAGAATGTAGTGAAAAGAGAGCTCAGCAGAGAATAAAACAAAAAATTTGAGGAGCCATTGCACCAGTGTGTTAGGGCTCTTCACTTACTAATTTCCAAGCAACAATGTGGAAGCAGGGCATAGCAGGTAACTTTCCGGACACCACAAATACTATTTTCAGTTTTGAGCCACTCACTAAAAGGAACACATTGAGGTGGTGGAGCCAGTCCAGAAGAGGGCAACAGAGCTGGTGAAGGGTCTGAAACACAAGTCTGATGAGGATCAACTGATGGAACTGGGGTTGTCTAGCCTGGAGAAAAGAAGGCTCAGGAGAAATCTCATTGCTCTCTACAACTGCCTGAAAGGAGATTTTAGCCAGGTGGGATCAGCCATATGTAACAAGCAGTTCCCATATGTAAGAAGCAGTCAGACAAGATGAAATGACCTCAAGTTGCTCCAGGGGAGGTATAGGTTTGATATTAGGAAAAATGTCTTCATTGGGAGGGTTGTCAATCATTGGAACAGGCTGCTCAAGGAAGAGGCAGAGGCACCATCCCCAGAGGGATGGTGTAGATATGTAGATGCGGCAGTTAGAATCACGGTTTAGTATTGAACTTGGCAGTGCTGGATTAACCATTGGACTCAATAAACATCCTTTCCAACCTAGATGATTCTATGATTCTAAATAATAGCTTCACAGAAAAATATAAGTTATCAAAATCAAAATTCTTCCTGTCTTCCGTTGTTTATAATGCAGAACATTTTGTGTATCACATTTTCCCAGATGTGTGCGATTATGACATGTTGAACTTGTGTGATAATACCCTTTGGAACACTTATTCATGATCTGTAGAATCAAGAATGTCAAAATGCTCAGCTACTGAAATTTGATCCAAAAGTAGATAAATTTATTATTATTCTAGAAATGTGTTCCAACTTGTGTTCCGTACATTGCTTGGGAAAAAAAATAGCTATGCATCAACATTTTAAATTTTAGCCATACCATCTTCCTAATTGCCCAGCATGTCCTCTGTATTCTAGTGGGATATACAGAGATATCAGTGTTAATGTTAGAAAAATCTAGGAAAAATACATTTTGGATTAAAGTCCAGTACCACATACATTCATCAGTTACGTGTTTTTGGTTTGTCTTTGAGAAAAACATTTTCCACTGGAGTTTATAGTCCTTTGTGAAAGAAAGTCCTTCACTGACACTGAATATCTAATATTTTTTATAATATTGTCAAAATTTTTTATAGTCTGCTTCATGCCTGATTTAAAAAATCCAAGATGGCCTGCTTTGAGACATGCAGCATGTGCTATGGATTTAGTTACAGTATAGTTCTTTTCAGCTTTAAAATAATTTTAGGTATTTAAACATTTCAAATACTGTTATTTTTGTTGTTGTTGTTTTCCCGTAGAGACATTGTACTCATTCTTTTGTTTGGCTTATCTCTAAGTTGAATCATGTTACAATGAATATATATAAAGTAGAATAAAAGAAGTGCTTCCTCATGGATTTAAGCAGTTCCAGGCTAAAAATATGAACAATAATTACCATAGGTCACACCAGTGGGTCTATGGCAGGGTGCCTTAAAGCAAACACCTAATTTAAAAGGTACCTATGTCAAGGTCTAAGTGGTTTCTGACAAGAAAACCACGTAAGGGCAACATTAATCACTGATACCCCCTTAGACATTCCAATCTGTAGGTTATTTCCCAGCTGTCACTCAGCAGGAGATATTGCACAAGTTTGCTCAGTGAGACAAAATTTTTACGAGTGAGAGCTACAAAATAGAGCTGTCACCTTGACAGAATGTATAGCCAGTGTTTTCCTGTATTTGTTCTTACTGAGCTGTTAGGCTTGTGTTAAAAAAAAAAATTAACTAAGCACAGAAGGGCAGAGCTTTCTCTGTATATGCAAGGCCCAAAAGGGATTCGCTTAGACCTTCCTATCTAGTTATCTGCTCACCTGTTTGTTTAGCTGTAGTTTAATGAGTGTCTCAATAGTACCACAGCAGCTTCCAAAGGTGATACACAATCTAAGGACTGTAATAAACTCAGAGTGCTGTGATCTTCAATTTTACCTAAGTACTAGACTTTTCTGACAAAAAAGAGTAACTCAAATCTTTGACAGTTCCTGTTTTGAGATATAAACATATGCCTCCAAACATAGAAGTGATGTGTATAAAAATCAGCATTTTATTGCATTATTGAATTCTCACCAAACTGGAAAGTACGGGTCTCTGTGCTTTGTAAAACATATATGACTCAAAAGCTACACTTCAGTCTGTGCTTTCACCTCCCCCAACTTGCAGCACAACAGTTCTCTCAGAAAAACCCAGGCAAGGCCACACTGCTGGGCTGCATCAGGTGAGATTTTGTTCACAGATTGGCTGAACTCCTAAGATGGGCAGTACAAAACTGAGGTGGGTACAAAAATAAATTTATGAAGATGAAGATCCAGTCAATTGTCTTCATCTATTTGAATATGGAAAACCAAAGAATGCACAGATATGGCATCAGCCAAGGAAGACGTTTAACTTGAAGGATTTTGCATTAATCTCATTATTAATTAATACTAATTTAGTATTAATTAACACCAATTAATTTTTAATTGAAATTATCTTGTATAGAAATCTAATCTAAATATCCTGAATGACTACTGATCACATTACTGTGAACAAAATACCCACTTTCTACTGTTGCAAGGTGACTTTATGGGTGCTTGCATCATTTTCCAGACTGACATTTCTGCTCATTTCGAGTCTGTTCTCTAAAATACAATTTTGAATTAATCCTTGTTCTTAGTCTTGAGAGTTTTTCTGTAAGCATCACAGTACTCTTCACATTTAGACATCATCTTTAAATGGGTTATAAGTACGCATCCTTAAGATTTTTATAGAGTGATTGCTCGGTTGCAGTTACTGAATTTTTGAATTCAGATTTCTGACTTTGTTGGTTTTTTGTGGTTCGGTTTTTGGTTTCCCCATGTCTTGCACATGGATTATTTGAGGAGGAATAGGATTATCTTGCACATGGATTATCTATTTTAAATCAGATTCTATGCAAATATAGAGAGACCATGTAACTCCACTTTTGATTAACAAATGTCTTCTCATATGAGCAGTTTATATATGGATGAAAGAGAAGACTTTTCAAAATATATACCATGGGTACTTCCAAGCATATGATTGCTGGATTTTGTAAATGTATCATTTCTGTAGTTGTATCATACTACATAATATATGTATAATACAATGTCATGAGAGATTTCTGGGGTTTGTTTATTTTCTTTTGGGGAAACTCTGTCTTCTCTTTCCTTCTCTGTCTTTTCAATCCAGATTTCCTTTTGTGAAAGGCTACTAAAATTCTAATATACTTCTGACCTTCTCAATGACTGCATCTTTCTCACATACCTTTTTGCCCACTTACATTGTCCTCAGCAGGAACTGCAAATGTTCAGGTTAATAATCTGGAGGTGTCCGGTATAACAGCAACAGTGAAGGGTGAGAGCAGTTTAATCAAGAGGTAGCTTAGAAAGACAATTTGAAGACCAGGGGCTAAACTGGTATCCTGGGAGACTAGGGCCTGAGGTGAGGTGTACAGGAAACAGTCTGGAAATTGTCATAATAGTAAATTGTGTACTTGTGCATGGACAAGTAGGTATGACTTAAATTAAGATTCATTTCCTTTTTGGAGGATTCAGAGCATGTGACTTTCCCTACTGGTATCAACTTCAATGGCTTAACTGCGTATTTTTTCAGGTTTCTTAGGGTTTGTCTGTTTGTTCACTTGAAACTTCATCTGGACTGTGTGTGCAATACACCCTACCCTGCCTAGAGGAAAGTGTATTCAAACAAAAGTATGTCTGAGGAAAAAGTGTGTACAGAATGGCTGAGGACAAAGTGTGTACAGAACAACCAGGGGGGCTGGGGGTGCACAAGAGACTGTGGGTTCCCATCTCTCTGCTGGCAGTAATGCTGGCCTGGGGGCACCTAAAAGTGCAAGTTCCTAGCAGAAGTGAGGGCATGTTTTGTCTGTCAACAGCTCTACATGGACTTGTATCTGTTTGTTAAGGTTTCTTGTGATTAGGCTAATCTGCCTGATAAGTGTTGTTCCTGATAGATCCTGTTCCCATCAATCAGGCTTCTGGGAACTGAGTTGCAGCCATTAATCAGACCTGCAAGTACTTGCCACGTACCAGTCAGCCTACTGAGCTTCACATTGCTTTAATTTCCAGTTAAAAATGCATGTCTTCATTGAAATAGGAATAGTGCTTCATTGCAAATAATAACTGAGCACTTGCTGACTTAGTGCTCTTCTTTGCAGTCAAGGTAATTTCCATGTTGTGTTTTTACTATTGATAATAATTAACAAGTGGGACCTTCAGAGGCTGTTCTGTAGCCTCACCCATTTCCCTTGATGGTCAGTTGAGCAGTGGATATTCCTGATGTGTTACTATTGCAGAAACACCTGTGATAACTTTTGGTAATAATTATACTCATGCACTGTGAAAATTTAGTGTCCAGTAGCTGTAATTATGATAGTAACAACATACAGCTTGTAGTGTTACCTAATTGACTTGAACAATTCTCAGACTGTAACATTTGTTTTAACATGGTTATCTTGTTGAGACATAGGGGGAAATGTAATCTTTCTGCAGATAATACATGCAATTGATGCTAAAAATCTTTCATGGTTCCACTAAATATTTAGTCCCTTGTCTTAAGATTCAGGTGGGGTTTTTTTATAGTACTAAAAGGGTAAATAAATGTAATAATAAAATGAAGTTAACTGAAAAGTAACTTAATTCCAATGACTCATAGTTGTTATTTTGAAATAGCTTCCATAATTCGTTTCCTCATCTTTAAATGTCCATTGTTTTCTTATTTATGATAAATTTTCTTATTTTGAAATTTGAGGGAGAAGAAAATCCACTTTGACATAGTGATAAAATTGCCCTTCTCTCCTGATTTATAACTGAGAATGTCTCTAAATGGATTGTACTTCTATATAGACACAGCTGGCAAGTTTGTGAAACTTGGCATAAATTTTATCTTCCTTATTGGGAATTAGTCGTCAGGGCAGTTTAAAGAACCTCATGGGATGTTACCAATTTATTTCTGATCTTGTCTGAAGGACATCTGCTGAGGCTGTAGGACACCTGAACAAAGCTTCATCCATTCAGTACAACACTGGACGCTCCAACAATCCAGCTGTCTGCTTTCACTCTGTTGCACCTCAACCATGAGGGATTTGTGAATGCCTCCATGTATTCCACGAAGCAATGTCTTCCAGGAGATCTCAAGAGGCAGAAAATTACAGTTTGATATCATTTTGAGAGATTTAGCAATTTTTGTTGAATTTATAACATTTTCAATATTCTCCTAGACAAAAGAGCAAAACCCTGGCACTACACAGTCTGGAAATATCAATGCTAGACAGAAAGACAAGTAGAATATACCACAGATATCAATTATTGGCTTCATGTTGCAGTGAAAAAATCTGTATGGTCAGTGAATCAAAGCAGAAAGATGTAAAATCTGTACTACTTTCCCTAGACTTATACATATTGAAGTACCTGAGTAATTGCTTTCAAATACAAGATGTATTTATTGATTAAATACCAACTTCAAAAATACATACTGAAGTTAACCTAAAAAATTGATTAAAGTCAGTTAGACCTAAAGGAGCAAATTTATATATCTAAAAAAGATATAGTTTTTATTTATTTCCTCTCTAGTGGAGTCTAAAAAAGTCCCAGCTAGTCTAATCACATGCTGAATGGGCTATAAAGAAATGTAAATTAAAGCAGAAAAATAGGGAATTTGTGTAATATTCCTAATTAATTTAAGACATGGAATATGTTCCTTTTTTGGCCCAATAACATGTCCAAATTATAACTGTGTGATAGTAGCACAGTTTGGAAATATGTCCTCTCTTTTTTAATATATATATTGAAGAATCAGGTAAGAAAATAGCTGCTTAATTGTGTGATTTAATAGCTGATTAATAGTGTGAGGAGATATGATGAACAAATGTGGAACTCAACATTATTAATTTTTTGTTTGCACATTGTTTAAATAGTAGTAGTCCAGAGGTGTGCAGACTGTTACAGCACAGCCATAAAATTTCTATCTAAATTAACCTGCAAAAGTGCCAGATTTGCATTAGCCTGAGGCAAAATAAAAATTATATAGTGTCACTTTCTTTCCCTTTTAGCTAGTAAGATCTCATATTTCTATGGAAGCACTTAATCCAGAAATTTGTCCTTTTTAGCCTCCAAGCAATTATTTATGGAATGTTCCATTTTCAATGTCTAAGTCCCTTATAATGGAGAATTGTAAGGCACATTAGCATAATTACATCAAGCTATTAAAATTATTGCTTTTGGAATAGTGGTTTATTCCTGGTTACATGTTTGTGGGGTATTGTTCTGTTTCATGTTTAATCTCTATTTTTTCTTTTTTTTTTTTTCACTTTCAGGAGCTGGAGTTTTCTAACCTGTTTGCAGTCCTTCACTGTATTCACTCATTCTTTGCAGCCAAAGTGGCTTGTTTGGACCCTTTGTATGTAGGCAGCCAAGCCACAACTTCTGCTGCTCCCACAACTTCTGGTACTGGCAAATTAAAGTATACTACTTGACATCCCCCATGACAGCACTGCCACCTAACAATGAGACATAAAAATGTATAAATATTCATAAGATTGAGACCTTTGGTGAGCCATGTATTGGTAACCAATCCTGGAGGCAAGACATCTTGCAGCATCAGCAGATAAATGGTCACGTGAGATCCTAATTTCATCTCGGTTCTGCAAGACATCAGTAAATAATCCTAGTCAAAACCCCAGAATAGGATGGATATGCTTTTAGTATTATCTGTTTGTACTTACATAGTGCTTTAAGCAACGTTGGAAGCGAAGGAATAAATAGCGAAATGAAGTACTTGAGTATTTAATAAAATTTTCAAATTGCTGTAATAATACACAAATAGAATTGTCATTTTCCTCTTTTCAGATGTTTTTATGACAATATACTAAACTCTGAGTATGAACATAATGCCCTATCATTATATTATAAATGAGAGCAAGCATATAGTATATGGTGACAAAGGAGTTAAGCATGAAAAGACATTTGTGTAAGTACCTCCTCAAATAAGAAAGCACTTTAAGCACTGTTGTAAATCCATACTTGTGTTCATACATGGAGTCATGCTACTTTTTCTATTCTGTTCTCTTCATCTAACAGTAAAAACAGCAAACATACAGCCATACTGATCTGATACATTAAAAAGAAAACAAAACAAACAAGCCACAAAAAGAAAAAAGCAATTTTTCATGGAGAAGTCCCTCTTCTTCAAGCAAAAGTAGTGGCATATGAATTTAATTTTAATTATAAATTAAGTGCAAGTACAAAAATTAGTATGTCATCTATTTATTTCCTCCATTTTTTGTTAAGAATTAAATACCATAAATTTAACAGTCTTTGTTCACAAGACTTTGAAATTGTTTCAGACAACACACCTAATACATTTTTTCCATGGTTAACCTTGATTTCATACTATAGGTAGAACTTATATTCCATTTAAACTCTCAACAAATAGACATTTACATTATGCTTGAAAAATTATTTTGCCCTTTGAATTCTTAGTAAGTTATTTTTTATATATATATTGATAGTAAAACACAGGAATAAATTGAATAATCTATAAAGAAGACATTACAGAATGCATAATTTCTCTGTTTTTTATGACCATTACATCACTCTGGATCAAGTACTAGTTTCAGATTATCATTTGGTGATGAAATATAAAGGAGTTTTAAATTTAAAATTAGTAACTTTGTTTAATTGCAATTTTATAATATAATTTAATTTTGCACTATGACACATGCCAGTGAAGATGATGGAAAAAAGGTATACAATTTCAGTAGTAGTTTTTGAGGTTTCCATTTATTGAATTGAAATCAAAACTACTTTTTTCCCCCCCCACGACTTAGACTTGTTAGTAGCATTTGTGAGTTAGGGCCACCATTCTTCCTTGTTTAGCAGAAAAACTAATTCTCTCACATCCTTTTCTATGTGTTAAGATGGTTATTACTTCAAAAGTGAAGCCAGAGGAGAGCTTATCCAAACAGGAACAATTCAAAGTGCAAGACAGGGACAAAAGATGAATGAAATGTAGAGGCAAATCATCTCTGTTTTTTTTGCTTTGCATTAGAAATATTTGGATTTACATGTGTGGGAGAAACATTGATTTGAAGTACAGCTGATCTAATTTGATACTAGTTCCAAATAATCTGAAAATATTTGGGGGAGGGGAACTCTTCTATCACTTTCATATGTCTTCTGGTACACATATTCCTATTAGTGCACCTCCAAGGGCTACACATTTTTTTCCATCCTGAATTCAGTGGAAAGATGTAACAATCCTGCTATTAAATACTCTAAGTGGCATCAAAATCCAACATTTTCATAGACACCACCATGAACGTTTTTATAACAGTTGTCTCTAAATAAGGGGGTCACATCTGAAGGACAGATAAAACTTCCATAGCTGTCCATAGGATGTCGAGCTTGGGACACAAACCCCAGATATTTTGAATCTAAAGCTATGACAGTTTAAGAAGTTTAACAATGGTAAATCAGTCACTGCCCTTGTCTAGAAAGCATATACTGGAAACACAAATTATGGCAGAGTGTTGACAGTGTTGAAAAGAGAAGCCTGATATCTTTCAATGACAGTTCTCTGTGCTCCCAAATAATCTCCTCTATTTCAGTGCATCGCTGTGGCATTCAGCTGTCACAACAGTGCCCATGTGCTACCACCTCTGTTGGCAATGGCAGTCTGGAACTGGTCAGCTGTCAGTTGAATGTTTTTCCTTCAACTGTTCTTGTGACGTGCAGTTGCATCACTGAGTCCGAGGAGAGTTTAAGAGACGTGCTTAAATAAATAAAGTATTTACCCAAACCAGCACAAAGTATGCCATTGCAGATTTCTGTAAATGAAGGAATTGCATTATATGAAAGCCCCCACAAAGAATTTAAACAAGAATGCTCATTGTGCAGAATGGAGTTAATGACATGAATTTTTGGGACTCTACTAAGATATCCTGAAGATCTCTGACAAGAATTCTGTTTGTAGAACACCTGCATTCATCACTGAGACTTTTGCAACTGGGCATTAAATACAGAACATTTAAGAAACATGTTAGCCTGTAAATTTTTTTTTTTGTTGTTGTTGTTGTTTTTCTAAGGAGTTAAACTATTGGGGCTTCATAAATACTTTTATTTTCAAGAAGAAAAGTGTTATTGAGAGAATATAAGATGTTATAGTTTTGACTGCAGGTCAGTGTTGATTTGTAAATGCAGCTGGCATTTGTGCAGTGGCCTCACAGAGTATTCAGAGATGCCTCTGCATCCAACCTTGCCCTTGTAGAGCAACCTGGTCAGAAAGTCAGTCTTGAACCAAAGAGGCAAAATTTTAAATTCTGTCTTATAACTAATCCTGAAATGCCAAAATAAAATTTAAAAATATATTTAATGGATACATTTTGCATTTAAATACCTACATTTAAAGCATAGTGAACTCCATATGCATATGTCAAAACTTAGGCTTCATGTTGCAGCCTGTCATTTCACACATAACATATAATGAATACAAGTGTTTTGTAAGTCAACACAGCCCACTGACAATGAAAAAAAACAGAATTATAATGAGCCATCAGCTTTTGCTAAAAATCTGTATGCAAGTGAAAGCAAATATTTTACCAAGAAAGAGTAAACCAACCAATTTGTAGCATAATATGTAATTTGTTCTCTTTATGTCATGATATTTTCAAGTAAGTTTAATAAAGAAAATTCTTTATAGTACTGTGCCTATTGAAGTGATGTTATATAGTATACCAAAAATATGTACTCTTAAGTATAACTAAATATATTTGCGTTGATTTGGTTTGCTTTATGATGGGAATTTTAGATTATCTGATCTTGACAGAACTAATCATATACTAGGTTATAGTGTTAGCATAATTTTATTGTGGAAGTGTTACCAATTTGAATACATTTATTTTTGATTTCATCAGTAAATCAGTATGTTTCATTTTTTACATTTTTTAAAAATAACAGTTACAGATTTTCAAAAGAGCTTTGCATTCCAGTAGCACAAAGGCACCTTTGAAATAAAAATCAGCATATTTTTTAGCTGTTGGCAATTTTATTATGTTAATTAAGTCTATCAAGAACTTTGTGGAGAAAAGCTAGTTGTAAGTGGGCTATTTTTTTTAAAACAGTCATTTAAATTTTTGTCTATTCAAGCTAGAATTCTTAAGGATGCAAACCAATAATATACAGTATTAATATGCTTTGAGAAAAGAATAATGAAAAATATTGTTTTCTAGATTAGTTCTTGATTCCACAAAAAAAAGAAAATTATTTATTTTAAATGTGGAGACTTTTGAGAACACCTCAAAGTGCGTGGTTAACCATGTGTAGTTGTCAACACTGCAGCCTTTTACTTTAAATGTGATTTGGTTTATTCAATGCCTTAAGATGTTTCTCATATCAGGCAAATTGTTTAAAAAGGCTTGAGATGTTGAGAATGTACAACTGTTGCCCTTAGAAATTCAGATCAGTTTTCATTCTTTCTTGGCAATTCCAAGAAAGCTTTTGGAAATTTTTTAACATTGAAAACACTAAGCCCTGCATTTCACTTTCAATTTCTACATGTGGTGGCTTGGTCTCTGAAAAAGTCTAGTGTCTGAAAAGAAGTTAAAGCTGTTTTTATAAAGCTCTGTCTCAGGCTGTCATGAGTCTGACCTTAAGACTCACACCTCTGGCCGGTTCAGAATGATGGGAAACATGAAAGTCTCACTCAAGTTCCCAAAATTTAAGTACCTGTCATAGATGCCTGATGTTGCGCTTCAGGCACTTCAAAAGGGTGGGAATATAGCTTAAGATCTCTGAAGGTTCACATGTATGTGTCTCTCTCTGTTGCTCTAAGGAGCTAGAGGTGCTTCTACTTCAGTGTTTTCATATTATCAGGAATGTGCTTTTTAAGCCAGGCTCCTGCCTATAGCCACTCATCAAATTCTTCTCATCACAGAGCTGTCATCAAGCACATGAAGCTGTTTTCTTTCAGGGTGGCACTAAGCAAGCATCCCAGTTCCAGGTCCTGACGGGCTTCCAGACCATGCAGCCCAGCTGAAATTAGTCCAGAGGAAAAAACCCTCTGAGATGCTATCAGCAGGACTGCCAGATCCTAGTGCCAGCCATTTCTGTGGCTGTGGCGGCTGCTGCTCATGCACCATGGTGAAAAAGATAAAAAGCTGAGCTTCTCAGTGTAGCCTCCTGGAGCTTAGTGCCTGAAGGGGGATGCTGTGCTGGAGCAAGGGGCAGAATGAAGCTGAAAAAGGCTGATGCTGCTCAGACAGGTTATTCTGCATCACTTTTTCCCTCACCACACCAGGACAGTATTGGCTGCAAGCAGGCTACCCCATGCTGGTCAGCCCTCTCTTTGCTGCATCTTTCTCCCCATCTGCCACCAACACACGCCTCAACACTGGGTCTGGGATCCCCAAGCACACTTCCATGTTCCCTCATTCCCATTGCTCAGAGAGATGCAAAACTACACTTAGCTACATAACGGAGCCTCTAAACCTTGTACAGGGCCAGGGAACAATGTTAAGGATTATGGCAAGATCATAAGAGTGCTTGAGTGTGTGGTTAACTTTCAGGTTACAGCAAATAAAGTCTTATCTGTGCTTAAGTGCTTTCCTGACTTGGAGGGTTGTAAAGTGGAATTATTTTGTTTTCCTGGAATAAATTCTATAATGTCAACACATTTCTACTTACTTGGCTCCATTTTCAGGAAGCTTAGCAGGGACAGTGGTTCATATCCTCTTGGAATCATAAAGAAAAAAACATTGGCGTAGTAGAATAAAAAAAAATTTCTGTTCAGATTTTGTATATTATTACACTACATTGCATAATCTATTGAAATGTATTGAACAATGTAAAAAAAAAAAAAGCTTTCATTTACATTTCCTTGTCAGTTTTTTTCCATGCTGTGGTATACATGCCTTCCACTTCCAACAACTTTCTCCACAGGAATCCCAGCTATCTGTTATAGAAATTCTTTTGCTATTCGGTATATACTAATATATAATGCTGTGTGTATGTATGTGTGTGGGGATGGGTGTGTGTGTATGCATGTGTCTATATATTAGTATATACTAATGGAATATATTCAGTATATATTAATGAAAGTTGCATATTAGGCACAACTGTAAAACAGAAGCATACATCCATGAAGCTTTATATTTAAAAAACTTACAATGCTATAAAGAAACATATGTATATTAGTTGAAGAAATGGCTATTTTTGCAGGGTATGCACAATCTGGATATATGATAATAAATTGATAAACATTAACAGATTTATTATTTCATACCTCCAGGAACTTAGGGGTTTTTTTAATTATTCTTATCCCTTTAGCATATTTGCAATATATGTCATAAATTTTAATTTGTTATGGATTAAAATGACTGAAAAAATGTAATAGAAAGTGCTATATATTTTATAAATATTGAAAAATTAAGAAAAGCTATTCAATTTATTTATTTCATTTTTAGTTAAGGTTTTGTGATTGTTTGTAATATGTATTTGTGACAAGCATATGTCACCTAGTTGTTTAAGCTCATTAATGTACCACTAATAAAATGCTATCTTCTGTTTTGTTTTTGTTATGTTTTTTTGTAATGGAACATAGCAGAAAAAATAGAAAATAAATACTTTTTTAACTAATCTTTTGCCTTCAGTCATACAGTGTATGAGTTTTATATCATTGAAAGACAAGCCTGGGAAATGAAGAAAATATTCGAAGAACCTGGGGTGGTAAAGTTATTTCCCAACAACTGTTTATTTAACAGAAATAATAACAATTCCCTACTTGTATGATCATATCTACAAGGCCTTTCACCCACTTAATGCCTGACTAGGATTTTGGAAATATCCCCCTCTCCCCTGGCTATGAAGCTCAACCTACAACTATCACCCAGATTATTTTACCATTGACATTTAAATGCTTGGTTGGAATTAACCTAGGCCAAATATTGCAGTGCCTGAAGGTATTTTTGGTATGAAACCAAACAGTTTTCAAATGGTGCTGCAAATACTAGAGGAAAAAACAAAAAAAAAACCAAACCAAAACAAACAAACAAACACAACAACAAAAACAACAAAACCCCCCAAAAAAACCCAAAACAAAACCAAACAAAACAAAAAAAACCAACCAACCAAACAAAAAAAAAAAAAAAAAAAAAAAAAAAAAACAACCCACAAAAAAACCCCAAAAAGCAACAACAAAAACTTGAAAGTTTAATTTTGTTTGTCTTTTTCCCTGACTGAGGGAAGAGATGCTGGAAGATGGGGAGTCTGTGCTTTATTTAGGCACCTTTATAAATGTTTGGCAAATTTTTTGTACCTTTTCTGCAGTACACATCTCACATGCACATTTTTGATGCCTTTTTTGTGCTCCCAGTGTAGGAAAGCCAGGGCAAGCTCCCTTACAACAGTGATGCTGTCATGTTTCTCTCACAGCCCTTCCAAAAGCATTCCCCAAGGCTTTCTTGGCCCTGAGACTGGGGTTTCCTGCCTCAAATTTCTACTCATGGAAATGTTTGGTGACCCCAACCCTTTCAACACCTTGAAGAGAAGGAAAAAATATGAACTAGTTTTAAGTGTGATGAATATTTTGTGTAAAAAAAATTCTCAGTCTTCATTCCCTGAAGTGATTAGGCTGTTGTGGGGTTAGCAAACGTAGCTCTGCCACATCAGTTAGGTTCCTGTCTCTCAAGTTTGTTTTTATACCATATTTAAGTGAAAGGGCAGAAGAAATGAGAGGAATGAAGTCTTTAAAAAGATGAAGAGAAACCAGAATTTTACAGTTAAGAATACCTTGGAAGTAGGTATATTCCAAACGTACAGGCATTCTCTTATAGCCACCATTTTCATTTGCCCATTAACTACAAACTGTTTTTGCATTAAGAGCACGGAAACACATATGATTGAAAGATTTTTTATTCTGTAAATATCCATCTTCTTCTGAATTACCATTTTTAATCTCACATCTTTTACGTCTTCCACACAGGTTTTGGCCTCAAATGAAAACTCTTGTAATCAAAATTTCCTAATATATTGTCCTTGAATAAGATTCAGTAAATTAATGTTTCTTACATTACACAGAAAGTATACTTTTACTCCAAGCCCTACAACAATTTATTCTTGCAACATTTGAAATCAATCATGATCTATTTACCTGTGCATCTGACCAATAACAGTTAAAAAGTATAATATTTTTGTCTTTTCAATGACAAATTTGTAGTTTTCTAGTTTTTATTTTTCAGTATTTTGACAGAAGTTATTCTCACATTTAACTATCAAGTAGTATTTTTAAGTATTTTTCAAACACAATCCCCTTTATAAACTGCAAATTATATCCTTTTAATTTTCTAACCAGAAGCAAAATAATTTATTCTCTGTAGTGCTATGGTTGTTATTGCTATATATTTGTTCATAAAAGTGAAAAATTTCACCCTACAACAAGTATTGGCATTTGTTGGCTGTGTGCTTTGTGTACTTTGCATGCACACTCTTCTCACCACTTTAACCAGAATTTTTTCCCAGCCCTTTCTTCTATATCATGTACAGCACAGAACTCAACCAGACCTGGTTCAGAACTCCTCCACACTGTGAGAGCAAAATTTTATTAGCCTAAAAATGCTTCCTCACCAGTCTGGAGATGATTTAAAACTCGAGGCCATAAGTGGAGATTAATTCTTTTTCCTAAAGTACACGGCATAAAAGCAGCACCAGCTGGGAGAGGGTGTGTGAAAGCACTGCTACTCCATACTCCTGTTTTGGCCTTGCAGAGTTGTAAGCATAGAAGATAGTAGTAGTTTTGTTTTTCTGGATTACATAAACTACAATCTGAAACTTTTTAAGACCTTTTTTTTTTTTTTTTTTTTTTTTTTTTTTTTTTTTTTTGCTGCAGAGTGGGGGATAAGAAAGATTTTTACTAGATGCTGAGATTGTCATGTGAACCTATCTCTAGAAACAGAGGCTTTAAAAAAGGTTTTAAAAAAACCAGGCTCCATCAAGTACCATGAGCAGCAGTGAACTGACCAGAGGATAAGCTCTTATGCAGACAGATCCAAACTCTAGCCTTTCCCTTTTGGACAGACAAAAAAATCCTTTTAGCTAGATGTCTTTATTCCTTTTCTTATTTTGCTTCAAAAGTCCAGTAAGGGAAGACAAAAAGCCTCAGAAAGGTCAAACCCCCTAACTGAGGCAAGGAAGGGAGATCGTGGTCTTTGCACTGCAGTTCCATCAAGTGCAGCAAAGACTCCAGATGGGGCAAGATCACAAACAACTTAGGTTCTCTTCACACCAGAAGACAAATATTTGAAAGATGTGTGAAATTGAGGCCTTTCATCATGTCACAAGAAAGAGAAGCTCAGGCTGTACTTAACATAGAAACTCAAAAGCAAAATGAGAACCCATGTCTGGGTGATTCGTGCGGCTGCAAGCAGTTCCACATGCACATGCACAGCTCTCTTCCCTGACAGAAGTTTGAGGGCCCCAGTGCTGGTGCAGTATTTGAGAGATCTGAGCTGTATGAGAAGATTAGGGCAACATTGTGACTATTACGAAGAACCAAGGGGCTCATGAGATGGCAGGAAAGTGTTCAGAGGAATATGAATTTAGGGAGGACTGCCTGAGCTACTGAATCTTATCCAGTTTCCTCAGGCAGCAAAGTCATATAACCCCTTTCTTAAAAGTAATCTAAAAAATAATCTTAAAAGTAATTAGTTTTTTTGGCCCTCTTCCTCTTGTTGGAAAGCCTTCTGGAATCTCACTGCTCTGATGGTTTGAAACTGTCTTCCAATTTCCAGCCTAAACCTATTTATAACTAGTTTATATCTATTTGACTTCATGCCAGTGTTATCCACTAATTTTAATTTTTTTTTTTTACAAGCCCTAGTGTCAGTCCCCCATTTCCCCTCCTCTCTTTGATATATTTATAGCAAGCAATCATATGCCCTGACAGCTTTCATTGTGCCTGAATGCACAAACCAAGCTCATACAGAAGATGTCGATGCAGTGCAGTGAAATTTGGTGCAGAGAATCCTGAGCTATTGCTGACTCCAGCTGATCTGTCTACCTGTTGTGCTGCAGCGAGACCAGCTCAGGGCCAGAAGCAGTTCATCCACTTTAATGCACTTTGAGATAATAAATACAGCCCATCAGCACCACGCTGTGATGTACTGCTTCTAGAGCAGATAAAGTCCATGGCAGCTCAGAGCTTTCAGCACTGCTCTCCTTCATTGCTCAGTGCAGACATTCGCTAATCAGGCTCCCTGGCTTGTTTCCACACCATCCTAATGGGATGCAGTCTTACTCTAAATCGCTTCCGAGTTTTACCTTTTTCCCAGACTGTGACTACTTCTGCACCTTATGCCATGGTCCAGATATGATGTCCCTTATGTCCTGCCCTATGGCCACAATATTTGTCACTGCCTGCAAAGACTGTGACTGGTAACATGAGTTATTTCTGTGACTACATCACACTGGTGACTCACAAGCATCCTGTGCAAAGCTAGTATATCATGGAGCTACTTGCTTTTCCAGTCTTGTGATCAGCTCTCAGCTCATCAGTAATGAGGATGAAGTATAGGAACAGGTCTGTTTATCATCCAGAACATAAACTAGGACTTTTTTTTTCTTTTTTTTTTTTTTTTTTTCCCCTACATTATGGGAAAGGGGAGGGATAGAGAAATGAGCCATCATTTTAAGAGTTAGCTTTCTGTGAGACAGACCCAAAGGGTGTCAGGGTAAAAATGCATATTTGGATGCAAATTCTTTTTCTTGGAGGTAGGTTAGAGGATTTATAGGCCAGTTCTACCCTTTCCACATCTTTTGACTTCCAGCCATGACTAAATAGAAGAAAATAAAAAGCCCTGAAAAGGGCAAAGGAGAAAGAATAAAAAGCTCATAGGAAATCTTTTCTTTATAGTCTTCCAGAGGTAATTCTTAATGTCTTCCAGACATTTATCAAGTCTTATACCATCTTTGCAATCAGACAGTTTATTTCTGAGTGATTTTTTTTTTTAACCCCTGCAGTTGAATTATAATTCAGCAGCCTTGGTTGGGACAGAACGCCAGCGACAAAATCAACACTATAATCCATATACTTCATTTTATTTGATCCAGAGAAATCACATTTTTCAATGCCCATTCTCACTTTTTGGGAGCACAGCTTTTGGAACACAAATAGCAGTATAGAGAATTTTAAATCTTCAGTGAGTGGGGTATTTTTTGTTGTTCTGTTCTGTTTTTAAATATGAACAGGTGAAGCTCAATGAATCAATGTCATTTCCTTTCTTTTTTTTCCTGTATATAAATGAAAAACTTTTGAGTCCATTTATTTTGACTGCTCTGTGATCAGCTTCAAGGACTTTTAAAAAGAGGAGTGCAAATTAGTGCAAAATTTAAAAAAAAAGTAATTTTCAAATATCAGCTTCATCCAGGGGTCAGGGAGTTATCTAAGTTATGGAAAGCTTGTGCAAGACAACATTTGTTTTAATAAACAGGAACATTGGATTTTAAGTTTATATATATATTCAGTGTTAGCTTTAAATTATGAGTTATGAGTTGTTTCTATAGAAAAAAACAACTGATACATAAAATGTCAGATTGCCTCATAGTGAATACAGAAATTTGGATAAATTTAAATCAAAAACAGTGTAGTGGCTGTATTGCAAAGAAGATAGATGGCTGTTTAAAGTGGTCTTTCACCCTTTGCCAGTTGGCTGCTGAGAGGATTTGCAGCTGAGCCCATGAACAGGCTCATGAGGAGTCTGCAGTCCATGAGTATAAGCTGCTCAGAGGAAGGCAGGCCTGCTGCTCTGTCCTTCACAAAAAGACCTGTGTTAATCTGATCCTTTCTAATCTCAGTGAGGGAAGCTTCTGTCTTCCCTTCCATTATTTTATGGGAAAAATACACTGGCCTCACAACAGCGAGTAAAGATGTGAGAAAATCAGTGTCAGACTAGTAGTTCAGGATGACATCTTTCCTGAACTCCCATGCCCCAGGTGAGAGGATTAATAAGTAAAAGGGTAAGATATCCTCGTTTTTTTTTTCTAATTGTAAAATTATTTTTATGATTCCCCAGCTTTATGATAGGTACTGCTTAACCCTGGGCTTAGGAACATTGGCAGTTTTCATTCAATTGATGTATGAGAGGAGCAGAAGAGGATCTTTTTCTAAATTCTTTGCTGTTAAATGCTAAACCTCAATACTGTGGTTCCTGTTGCTGTGACTTGAATAAAGTATTCTGTGTTTTATTACA
Organism: Chamaea fasciata; assembly: GCF_029207755.1. Taxonomy (NCBI): domain Eukaryota; kingdom Metazoa; phylum Chordata; class Aves; order Passeriformes; family Sylviidae; genus Chamaea; species Chamaea fasciata. The sequence continues at coordinate 41,243,358 of NW_027094086.1, read as the reverse complement.
TCGTGATGTTTTCATTAGAATAATTTTATTTATTACATTGCTATCATGATTCTTCCACATTTTTCCCTCCTATATCTTTCATCTCCCAGTTCTATTCTCCCACAAGTTTTATGAGATGGCTTCAGTAGTTTCAGTATTTCCATTCACGTTTTTGAAAAGATGCTACATTCAGTTTAGATTGGTTTAATTACACATTTTTATATTCTGAATAATGCTTTAGAAAGGAAGGAGGGGAGTCAAGAGGGAAGATAAAGTGTGTTTCAATACAAACAGATAGAATGATTAATCCTCTCTGTAAAATTATAAATCATAATTCTTGACTTTTTAAATTTATACTATATGTAGAACTATTGTCAATAGGACTGCATTTTCTTTTATGAGTTCTGATACTTTTTGTATATGCTAAGTAATATTTTTCCCTCAGGTAACGGGTGTATTTATCTATGTTGAATTAACCCTGCAAAGTATTGACTTGTATGTGAAGTTTGCTGAGGGTAAATTATTATTCCGAGACCATCTGTAACAACCTGAGACCATAGGAAGCTGCAAAATTATTATTATTTTTCTTATTTCTGATGCTTTCTTTGTTTCAGTTATTAAATTTTGTGTGAACATGTAATCATAAAAATGTATGTGGGTTGCAAAGGGAATTTGAGATGCTCTAATCCAAAAGCTGTGTGCTTTCTTGTGTTTTGCTGAATTCCAGTACTGAATGGCCAGATGAAGGTCTTAAGTTCCTTAAGAAAAAATGCTTCAAATCTCACACTTTCAGAATCTCTCCAGGCAACGTCTCTGGTTTGTGTGTGGTCTCTCAAATAGTCCCTGGGTCCTAGTACTTAAGGTATGATTTTTTCATGAAAGCATTTTCCTACAGCTGTTTAAACAGATGACACCATTTGCTAATATTTTTCAGCAGTAACTTTATCTGGAGCATGAACCTCTTTTAGCACTGGGCTGTTTGTTTTGACGTTGTTGTTGTTTTTTCCTAATGCCTTGCTCTTTTCAACTCTTTAATACCTGAGGATCCCGGAACAAATGACCATTTTGACTGGAAAGAGACTACAAACAAAAAAGCATCTATAGCTAATATGTTGGTAATGTGTCTAAGCTTGTAGTCTAAAAACCTCTACTTAATCCTATTTACATTTTTAGAATTGATCTGTCAAGTAAATTTGAGACAACAGAATAAAAGATTTTCCAGACCTGTTTCAGATAATGACCTCCACTTTTTTTTCATTAAGAAAATTACTCAAGAAGGAAAGAACTAAAGTGTACCATTTTCTTCCAAAATCTGGCAGAAGCCATAGCACACAAAACACGGTTCACATTAAAATGCTAAAAATAACTTTTCCTTTGATTTTTCAAACTGTTCTGTGATGGTCACAACTAAAACCAGACATTTTGTTAACACAGCTTCAGGTCATTCCCTCAGGTCCTGTCACTGGTCATCACAGAGGAGGTCAGTGTCTGCCCCTTCTCTTCCTCTCACAAGGAGTTTAATATCTTTGTACTGTGGTACGCAAAACTGCTCCCAGAACTCAAGGTGAGGGCATCCCAGTGCAGAACAGAGCAGGGCTGGGTGGTGATGCTGTGCCTGATGCCCCCCAGGACAGGGTTGGCCCTCCTGGCTGCCAGGGCACTGCTGATTCATATTTGGCTTGCCACCAACCAAGACCCCCAGGTCCCTGGACTGAGCTTCCCCTTACTCCAGAAAATAAATTTTAATGTCATTGTCCCTAATTGTTTGATGACAGTAATTTTTTAAAGTGCAAACTAACTCTGGCCTTATTTTTTATGTCTGACACTACTTTACTGTTGACCACTATCTGAAATGTTTCCTAACATTGTAAATACAGGACTTAATGCACCCCAAATTTAGACCTTTTCAGGTCATCCATTTCATGAGTTACCCAAGCTGATATTCACAATGTTTCTGTAAAGGTGATTCTGGAAGTATGGCCAGATAATAACAATAAAAGCCTTGATGTACATTATGCAGTAAATATTTCCATAGTTTTTCCCTTACAGACTTTTTCTTTCCTTTTCAAGTAGCTCAGCTGACTCCTTGATACTGTAGCTTATAGTGGAGCAGAAGATAAATTAAGCAGGAAAATGCTTAGAGGGCAAATAGAAAATAGAGAATTTTAGGCAACATAAAGAGACAGTGTTAGCCATGGAAATTTTTACTCCATGGGAACATGATAGCCTCCTAGATGTTAGCAAATCTAAAGGCAATTAATTTCGTCACCAATCCAACATTATTATCAAATGAAAGTGCTTTTATTGAGATGTTGCCAAGATGCTTTATAAAAGGTAAGGTCTGCAAGGTAAAAAAAAAAAATAAAATTATATGCCAGATTTCTACTTTCATGTCTTTCCAAATTACAGTAATTGAAGATGTCCCTGCTCATTGCATGGCACAGTAGGTCTTGTGAAGCCGGAAACTATTCCACTCATACTACTAAATTTCTGTATGCATCTGGGCAGATTCTTTCCAGTCTGGATCTCAAGTCACAGCCCCAAACAATGTTCCTTTGAATAACACAAAGGTGTATTCATTGTTTTGTTTTGTTGGTAGGCTTTTATACCCCCTCAGGCTAAACCAATTTCATAAGCTGGCAGAGGCCAGAGGCATCAGACCTAATAGTTCTGGCATTATCTCTTAATGACCCTTTTGTGGGCTATCATGAGTCATCTATTTTCTTCTTGACTCATTGCAGACAATTACAAGTATTTGTATAGATACCACTAGGTCAGTTTACAGAATTATCTAATTATTTTAGAGTAGCTCCAGGTGAGTCACAGCAGCAACAATGCTTTGAGGAGTCCAGCAGAAATCAATAACTCTCTGCATCTGCTCAGCAATCTGTATAAATTTTCATTGTAGACCCCAGAACTGGGGCCAAAATTCAAAATTATGTGGAAAGATTTACTTTAGTCTTACATGTGATCATGAAAATGTAATAGTTGATCAATTTTTAGAGGTCAGTGAGAGTCAAACAAGGATAGTACCTATAGGACAAGATCTTAAAAGTTTGTTTAACGCACAGCAGTATCTCCCTAAACAGCCAGGATGGGTTGCTATCTCATATAAGGGACAATGTGAGGAGTGGTTGAAAGAAAAGTTTGGAGCCTTTCTTTCTCCTTGTAAAGTATAACTGTACATTTTGAAACCATCAAAACTGCAGTAATATATTAAAACTGCTGCTTTTTGGCCAAAAAGAAATGCTACCTGAGCTGTGGATGAAGGGCTACCATATTGTAAAAACCAGTTATTTTCTTCTGTCTCTAGTGCTTTGTGGTATGCATGTTACCAAGTAAACCTCTAATGTTATTAGTGAGCACTTGTTGTAGAATACTGGTAAATCTTATTGAAGTACAGCCTCTTATCTAACCATGATTTTCAGGATACATGGAACAATATATGTAACAGCAATGTGGTATGAAAACAATTTCCATGTTCTACTATTGTCTTTGGAAAACAATGTAAGTGAGCAAAAAAATTTCTGTAGTCTTCTTCACCAAGGCTGCAAAAGTTTATCCCAAAAGACAGGTTCCCAAACTAAGGATCTCAGCTTCAACTTGAAAAATGTATGTGGGATCATAAACATCAAATATATCATAAACCTCAAATCAAATGGATTTTATTTTGGGAGAAAATCAATTTAATTAGCTAAATATATAATGGGATCACATATTGGTAAAGTAAGAATAACAATTATTTGTCAGTCGATTATTACCAGAAAATGCTGGGGCACCACTTTTATAACAATAAAAACAAGTTCGCCAATTTATAAAAACAGTCCTGTAAAATTACTTGTTTCTTTCCTTCCTTCCTCAGTAGAATTTAATAATAATATATTTGATATACACATGATATCTAAATGTACATGTATACTATATCAAAATGTTATATCAAAATACAAGCAAACCTGGTAGTTGATGTGACTTCATATTTTGTTGCATCTCCCTTGTAAAAAGAGGACATGGCAATTCTTATGACTTCAAGGGAATTCAATTGTCTTCAAGTTTTCAGTACTTAGAATAAATGCCTACGGTTTTCTAGACATTTATTATGAAGTGATATAAAACAGATATCTAGTATAGATGGTAGGGTATTCAGCCAACATAGTTCCTAAGTAAAAAGTGGCACTGGTGATGTAAGCAAAGTAATGCTAGGGAATATTCCTAGGCACTGGGACTGAAAAACTGCTCAATTGCTGTGTCCTACTTCCATTGTTAAATGATTGATTAAAATGATTGCTGGCACATACTTGGCCCAGGCTGTCTCCAAAGCAGTTTCAGGTGGAATTACAGAGTGTGCACAGATCAGGGCCATTCACCACAAGGAGACAGAATGTCATCATCCTGTTCTGGAAAGTGAAAGAGGATAGTGATATGTGTGAGGGCTACTCAATGCCAGCTTGTCTCAATTCCAGAAGACAATATTGGACATGTTTAATTTAGTAGGATAGATGTAGCCTTGGAGACCTTTTCCTGTGTATTAAGAGAAAATCACCTCAGAAATCAAAGGCTTAATTAGAACCAAGGCATTAGTTTAATTTATCCCTGTCTGCTGGAATTTTAATGTGTCTGCAGTAAACCTGTGCCTGCCTTGTCCGTTTTGCATTTCAAATGTGACTGTTACTGTCAAGGCTCACAGTATTTCTTCTCTTACAGAAACATTGTGACAGACCTTTCTTATGGGGAATTATATAAATTTGAGTTTTGTCTCTCCTGCTGCTCAAGGGGCATGAAACATTAAATCCACTTGGATATTATCAAATTTGGGGGGTCCATTTCACTGCTCTGGAAGATGGAACAGCTTATGTTATCTGTTTGGGAGCAGTTTCAGGAAAGTCTTCTATCCCAGTGGGACAGAAGATAAATAATACCATAAATGGTTCTGATAAGTGTGCTATCTTAACAGACTTGCGATATGATACAACAATAATGCAATCACAGTAAACTTTATAAACATTTTTACCCTTGGTTCCATTGGATGGTTATCAAAGTATTTTAATTACTCTTCTAGGGAGATAAGTAAATTCACGGGAAATTCAAAGCAAAATTCAATCACAACAATTTCTTTCAGAGTACAAAATTATCTTAGGACATTTGTAGTCATATTAAAATGTTATTACTATCTATACTGCAAATCTTTTCTTGCTTAAGTTGTTAAAAACATGCAATAATTTAACAGCTTACTCAACAACTGCACAAGACTACCCTTTGGGGTGAGTCCAGAGGAGGACCACCAAGATGATTAGAGGGATGGAGCATCTCTCCTATGAAGAGAGACTGAGAGAGCTGGAACCTGGAAAAGGCCCTGGGAAGACCTTAGAGCAGTCTACCAGTACCTAAACAGGGCCATTACACTTTCTGGAAGCTTAATATGGAAAGAGAGCCAGTACTTAAATCACCTATTCATGCCACTGTTTTATGGTGTGGTGTGTTACAGGCATTTTCAATTGAGAATGGCTAAGAACAACTCTAACATCACAACAGGCTTGTGGCTAAGTTAATATCTCAAGTGTCTTGAAATCTCAGGAGCGAGTTACAAGCATCAAGCTATCATTTTGTCTTAACCTGACCGTTTTTTGTGTGTTCAAAGCAAACCCGAATGGGAACAGTTATTCAAGTGAATATCAAAGTCCTCACAATTGAAACTTTAAATGAACATGACTAAGAAATAAATCAGCAGATGCTATAAATGAAAAGTGTGCTAGTAATTCTGACATAACTTTTCATGCTTAGTTCAGAGGCTATGAACTCAGCTACTTTCAAGTGGCATTTTGTTTTACCTCCTGGAGGAGAGGTACACAGTGGTTTGTGGAAAAAACATAGACATAAAAAGTAAGAATAAAACTAATGGGCTAGGGAAATTAGGCTTTTACACAGTAGATGATTTTTAATTTTTTATGGTGCCCTCAGTAAGCTTGAGTTCTCATCAACTCTTATAGGGCGCTTCTGTTACCAGTCCCCAGGGCCAGCAAGAGTGGGAGCACTAAAAGAGAATGTCTTTTGGCAGCAGCAGCCCATGGAGACTTTCCCTTTCTGTGGCAGAGCCATGGCGTCACAAACGCCAAAATGTTGAAGTAGACAAAATAATTTTCTGCCAGTCTGCAATTCAAAGCCTTTTTTTAAGTTATCTGCAACTGGCAGATAAGTACTGAGCAATGGGAGTGCAATATATCCAATCATTATCTATTTTCCAAGGCAGATTTAAAAGCAGTAAGTATGGTTAGTATATATTCCAAGTTCACTTAGAGCGACTGACAGCTGGAAAGACGGGTTCTGGTTCCTTTTGCTCTAGGAGAACATTCATTCATTAGTATACTTCATTGATTAATAAGTTGTATTGATTCTTTCCCCTATCTATTCCTAAGCCCCTTTGCTTGGGAACTAAACCACATCTTTTTCGTTTATGCCACCTGCAATCAAAACAGCTAAGGCAGCAAATCACAAATGTTTGAGCTGTGAACTAAAAGAGGGCGGACACAAGTGTGTAAATTTATTTGATTCCTCCTTTTCTTCAACGTACCATAACTTAGGCTCTTAATTAAAGAATAGATGCACTTTCCAGCTGTCAAACTTATATCAGCCTTAAGGATACAATGACATTTAGCAGTTTTTCTCCTGCATGTCTGAGCTGCAACCCATATGTGAAAAGTACTGACAGCTCCATTAGTGAGGAATTTAACTGATATTTTTAAGATGTTTAATGGTAATTATGGTGGTACTATTAATGGAAAATATTCAATTCTTGATAGGTCCAAAGATGTGTCTACTATAAGAGCTCAACTTCTGTAAAATTTCCTTGACTACTTGCAACAACTGAACACTATTTGAGTATCAATTTGAATGCTCATGTAAATATCACCCTTTATAAATGATGAGCTTTAAGCACAGAATACGTATAAAGGAACCTGCTTCATATGAACCTGAAAAATAGTCACAAAATCTGCAACAAAAGCCAGAAATCAAGAGATATCTTGTGCTCCAGATGATGTTCCAAATAAAATATTTCTTTTTATTAAAGGATATTCAGTTCTAAGGTTTTTTAACTGAGTTAAATAGCTTAACCACATGTAAAAAATCATCAGTACTTTCCTTTGTCATGTCAGTATTAAACAGATAATAGAGCAGGAAAGAAAGAAGATAGAAAAGGTATTTCACGAATATATTAAGAGAAAGGCAATTTATTGAAACATAAATTTAAAATTAAATCAGTTAACAACAGAATTGTCACAAAAAGTTCACATAATATTTGTTGATGGGCATGGTTTCCAAAGGGAAGCACAAAAATTTTCATATCTTTGTTATTGCTACCAGATAACTACCAGACTAATATACTTTTAATCCCCTTTTGAGACAGGATATAACACTGAAACATAAAACTTTATATATTACTGAACCTACATCAATGATCAATTTACTTTTGAAACTTGATACATTCTTGGTCTCAATGTGATTATGTTCCCGCTCATCCTATTGTACAATTATTCATTGTTCTGACATTTAAAAGAAGACATGATTTGGTGCATTTAAATCTTGTTGATCAGTCCTATCTCTTTAGAGTGTAAGACAGAGTAAAATCTCCCAATTTATCTTCTCCAATATATATTACTTACATGTATTTTCATCTTTTTTCATTCTTCATTACATTCATAGGTGGTAATCACAAGTTTCTATATCTTAAAACTAAAGAAAATAACAACTAAAAACAACCTCTTTTCAAAAGAGCAGTATTGATATTGATATTGCACTTAAATCCTATTCTGTTTAATTATATTATCACTTACTGCTTTGTTACAGAGGTGTCCTATCTTATTCAAAGCACAAAAAAAGCTTTTGTGCTTTATGAACAGCTAGCTATTTGATATTTTCTCTTTTACTCATCATTCAGAGTCTACTTCATGCCTTATTTACTTCATGCTCTTAAAATCCACTCTGAAGAGAGAATTATTAAATCTCCTGGGGTTTCCGATGTTATGCATTGCTCTAATATTTGAATACTGCTAAAATGCTAACCCATCTGTTTTCATAAGATGCTGAAAGACCACTAGGAATTATGCATGTTTGCAGTCAGCAGATTGAAGACAGGACGATTAGAAGTGAAAGTAGTCCACTCTCATTTGGTGCCAGTCTTTCAGGACAATTTAATAGTTTCCACAACTGCAAGTGCTCAGAGCAGAACTTTCTCACATCAGTCACAAGTACACACACTTGGAAATTTGGAAACAAACTACTCTGACCTAATTTTAGAAACCCAAGAAAGAACTTGCTCTTAATACAAGAAGGGGTTGCATAGGTTTCAGTGGCCTTGAGAGAAAGATATCAAAGACAGAAAGAAACCAATTCTTCACTCAGAATTCATTTGCTTCAAAGATAAGGCCATCCTTTCTTTACCAGGAAGGTTATCTCATTTGTGCCATTTCATTCCATGGCTACAGCAGAAGAGCCATCACCTGTGCAGACAACCTCATTTCCCAAACAGCACTGTTTTGCTGCCATGGGGTGAAGCCCAGCAGAAACTACTGTTCAGTAAGTGACATCTTGGCTGCATGTGCCCAGCTGTAGCTTACTAGATGATTTTTTCTAAAGGCTAGGAAAAAAAGTGGACACAGATAATTGTCATGGGAGAGGTTTCCCCTAAAAAGCTGAATCCTATCTTCTCTACTTTAATGGTTTAGATTTTCACAGAAAAGAAGCAGAGAAGCAGAAATGAACTCTCAGTGACTCGACATCCATCTAACATGCTTAGGGCAGGACACCAGAAGGTGACAGTGAGCCAGGTAACAGTGGTTCATTGGCTTTAGGTACACAGAAAATTAAACAGATTGGCCTGGGGTGACAAGATGAAAAAATATAATTTAATAAGATGCATTTTTTTCCTGACATTAATTATTCTGACTGCATTTCTGAAAAATATATCCTCCTCTGAATCTTGTTTCATGTAGCAGAACTGTATGAAAGCTACAAGTGTATATGAGGTCTTACCTTATATTCCTGTAGCTCCATTAAAATTTTGTCTGTATATTTCTCTGACCTATTCATTTTTCTAATTTTTAACTGCATTCTGCATTTTCCACTTAGCTGTCTGCTGTTATAATCAAGATTAGTCCTTAAGAATTGTTTAGGGAACACTCTTCCAAACAGAATATTCTCTTTTTTGAAATTCCCTGCCAGCAATTTCACTTCCCAGAAGGCATTTCTTTCTTCTTTGCTAATATATAAAAGGGTTCTCACCACAAATCCCCAGATCCTCTTGATTTCCCTTATAGCTGCATATCATTAGAAGGGCCATTCCCACATTTTTGTCATTCTCCTGTCTTGTCTCAAAGTTTTAATTTTTTTACTGACTGACAAAAATTTTGAATTAGAGTCAATTTATCTGAAATAATTCCCATCATGAGCAATATATGAGAGGTTTTTTTTTGTTTTTTGGTTTTGGGGGTTTTTTTTAGCATTTTTGGAATTGTTAAAATTACATGTTGCCTTATCAAGAAATTCTAACATTAGTATTTTGACTTTCAAACTATCACCAGTCACTTCATGAGCAGCGGGTGTGGAAATGGAAAACTCTGAGAGGGCACTGAGGAGAACAACTGAAGCAGGGGCTGCAATTAGTACCATCCTTTATCGCCATTAAAATATACAATAGGAACACACAGATTTGAATAACTTTATGAAATACAGTCTTGAATCCTGATAATTCTGCACTTTGGAATAATGAAAATGACAGAGCACTCTTACTTCCAGGGAATGCATATTAGTGTCACAAAATTGCCTAATTTAGTCCTACTAGGAAATGTTTTGGTTTGGACGTTTGGAGGGTAAAAACATCCCTGTTGCCCAGAAAACCTCAGGATCCTGGAAATTTTAGTCCATATTCAAACCATAAAACTCACCAGGGCTTCACAGCTTCCAGGAAAACATACCAGGCTTCAAGTGTAGTTTAATTATATTCAGACTGCATAATGGGACTGGTAAAGATGTATCACCTTTCCCCATCTGTTCCCACCTTCTCCTCACCTGATGTCCTAGTTTCCACTGAAAGTAAATCAAGATGTGTCAGAGAAAGAAAGGTCTAGCAGGTCTGTGCTCAAAGTAAGAAGAAAACAGGAACTGAACATCCCACTTAAAAACCAGCATTAAGTAAATTTGGGTGGAGAAATTAAGTTGGTAACTTCGCATTTGTAATCTCTGGCACTAGAGCACTTTTGGCAAACCGATCTTCCAGAGCTAAAGCAATCAATAATCTGGTGCTCAACTTGTAGCTGCCCCAGCAGCTCTTGGGTCTTCTTTTATATGTAGTAGGAACCTGTGAATAAGTTTGAAGCATAAATATTTTCGTATTATTATTTATTCAGATGAAAGTATAGTATATCATTGCCTAATTAGGTTGTGACTCTCTAAGCTGCCATGTTAATTTCTGTATGAATAGAGGGACACAAAATGAAGACCTCCCCAGGACGGTGTAGGGAAATATGCATCTTAGGGGTTAGCAATCTGAGAATCCTTAAACAAAACAAGAATACCTCTAGAAGTCTGTTCTTGAAGAATCGCTTTGTTATGGCATGCATTTCTTTCTGTCTCCTTAAAAGTCATCTCTGTTTCCATGGAAACAAAAAGAAAGCAGAAAGATCAGGTAAATTTGATAGAGGGAAAGAAAGCTGTTTGTGTAATAGTTATCCAAGTGCAGTAGAAGCAAGTAAAGAAGTCAATTTTACAATGGTAGTCAAATCATAATTATGACCCCAGAATAATATTCAGAAGATAATACTGACTAGGGAGAGCAAGAAAAAGTCTTTGTTACAATAGGACTATAAACCAAATGTGATTGAGAAGTGTTCACTTCATCTGGACCTAGACAAACTGCTCTTAATTTCAAGGTTTGAAGAATAAAGCATCTCCTAGTATTCTGCAGTTTTGTTTACTACCATGTAAACCACTTTCACAGTCCTAACTAAGGAGATGAACTACTTATTTGGAGATATTATTGTGATATTCTATAGGGTTGCTTCCATTGCATTCCTAATTCATCAGAAAGATATCTTTAAACAAAAGCTCTGGGCTTTAATATTTGGCCAGTGACTTGCTGAACAGGACTCAATTCCTGCTAATTTTCTTTGTGTTTTGTGTCAGACAAAACTCTCATTTTGAGTTTCACATTGTCATGAACTGCTCTATGCACACCCCCGCCGCAACAAATTACTTTACTGACCTTCAAGCAGCCATTAGGTCTCCCATTATCATCCAAGGAGATGAATTCTCATATGACCAGCACAGTTGGGCAGGTGAAAGTTAGTAAAGGAATACCTGGAAAGAATAACACACAATAAAATATTGCAGGGTTCAAGTGTCTGATTCAGCAGTGTTGGCTTTTTCTGATATCTTTCTGCAGCACATAGTATCCTTGTATGTTTTGAGCATCAGAAAGAGCAGCATTTAATTTGGTAGATCCACTTGAAATACCTGTAAAGTAAGTTTGTCAGTGAACATAATGAGGTCCAAAATGGAACTCTGACCAAACTTGATCCTTAAAAGGCTCTTGACAATTTACCGCAGAGGCAGAATTTTTATTCCTTGAATTAGCACAAAATTATGGTCTCGGTAAAGCCTAGCTGCTCTGTCAAGTTGCTCTCCCAGTGTAGACTGCTGGTGTGTGCTAAATGGCTGCCACACTTGGAAAAGCAGAGTTTAACTTCCCTCTTATGTTGGTCTGATAATTTCCAGTTTGACATGTGGAAAATTCCATACACGTGGCATACATGGGTTAGGCTTGTAAAATCAATTAATGTTTTTTCCTAGCAGAAACTTAACAAAAAGTTACAGGCAAGATGTTGTAGTATTAAACAAGGATTTAAACGCTTCAGATGCTTCTCAAAAACTCTAGCAAGTAAGCAATCATTTATCTTTAATTATTTTCTTTTATTAATGAGTAGAAGTGTGAACTTAATTGAGGATTCACCATAAAGCTCTTTCTACATATTTTTGTAGAAATTATAGACGTTTCTAGTAGAAGAAATAGTATTTTTTTAATCTTTTCTCAGCCCTAATATGGTATTATGTAGTAGAATTGATATGTTCTATATATTTACTGCTATTCAGGTGGCATCACCATTTTAGTCCATATGAAAAAACATTTTCTTGCATGCTCCTGCGTATTAAAATTAGATTTTTATCCTGGATATTGCAACTGACAGTTTTCAAGGGCAAAAATTGCATAATGCAAGAAATTGCCCATTCTTTGAAAATGGAATGCAATTCTCAGTTAGTGAAGCTGAGACAGAAGAGTAAAATCCCTGGAAAATTGTATTTTACAACAGTTTATTTCATTGTTGTGTTCTTTGACAACCAAAACGAAGCTGTCAGTGAAATGTCTTATATCAATACAATTCGTCCTCTTTGACACGTACTTTCCACACCCCAGAAATACATTAGCAGTAACTACATTCCTTTTTCACAAAATATTTTTCATTGTCTAATATACTAAAAAAAGTAAACAATGATTTTCAGCATTAGATTTTCTGTCTCAACATTTTAATTGAATGAGCTGATGTACATGATGTTCCATATACCTAATGGGCAAAAATCCTTCTGTTGTGCAGAAGAGTTGAGAAGACTGGTGAAAAATTACCCTCCCTGTCTGCTCTACCTCCCAACTCAAACAAAGGAATAATAGAATATGTTTATAACTGTCAAGGTACCTATCTTACACTGGGCTTGTAGCAGTTCTGGACATAGGTGCCCTTTTGAGTTTTCTAGTCCCTGAAACACAGTCACTTCTAGGGAGGGACAGGGGCTGGAGGAAGGAAAGCAAAAGTGACTGCGTGGTGGGAAAAGCAAAGCCAGATTCCTTTGTCTGGGTCCTGAGTGAGTCAGATGATGCTACAGTATGCAGCTACCAAACAACCAACGAATCCTGGAAGCAGATTTGTAAGTTGTGTAAAAATTTTGAGTAAAAATGTTAGAAGAGCAGCTCTAATCATATTTTTTCTTGTTCGGGTTTTATTATTTCTCTCTGGCTACATAATTTTCCTTGCTTAGCACAATATCAGCCTTGAAAGAAAATGTTCCTTTTTTTCATCTTAGAATAAGTATAAGGGCATTCACTAAAGAAATTAGATAAAGTTCCAATCTCCCTGGGCAGACCCAGGACTTTGATTCAGGTCATACAATTTACTGGAGTAGTAAATGTTCTTCGCTAGCAGGAAGTCATACAAACAATGTATTTCTTCATTCAGTTCTTGTTTTTTTCAACTAGTACACAAGTAGAGATAAAACTATCATTAGGCTCTGAGGTGAAGTAATTTAATCCATGAGCCTTGTTTGGGTTGTACACGAGGCCAACAAATTTTGAGCTTACTATTTGCAGTAGCCAAAACTAAAATATTTTAAAAATACACCAAGAACCTTTTATGCAAATAGCATGCAGACACCTAAGTGGCATTTACCTGATTAGTGTCCCTGATGAAAGACAAACGAATGCCAGATGAGGAACACTTCAAATAGCTAATTATTCTTTGGACTCTCAAGTGCTTGTAATGTAACATTCCTGGAATGTCACATAGAATGTCATTGTTTTCCAGTACACTAATGAAGTATCTGAAAATGAATTGCTGGAAAAAGTTATTTATCTCCAACAAGTTCAAGATGTCAGCTGTTTGAATTCATGTCTGTGCATTCTCTTGTAGAATTATGCATTCTCTTGTGGAATTACTAATTCTGTGTAGAATGTCTGGTTTTCTGTATGCTATATGGGAGAATTTTGCACAGCTAAGTAGAAATCTTCATATATTTAACAAGGTGTCACAGCAAATCAGAAAGGATGGAAGACAGAGCATCTGAAATCCCACTTCTATTCTCAACTTATGTGACTGTACAGAACTGGAAACTCTTTTCCACTGCTTGTATTTATAGTGCATAAACCTTTCTGGACTTCAATACTTAGAAGTTATCTCTTTAAGATATATCATAAAGATGGTTAAATTGTCCTACAAGGATGTTCAGGGTATTTTTAAATACCGAGTACTGGAATTCTAGGTATCAGACCCTTGTATTTCTAATGAAAAGGCACCAAAATTCTAGTAATTCTAATAAATGTCATGATCCTCCATGTATGTTGAACTGGCTGATTAACTGCAGTGATATCTTACTGATCTTAGATAAGGTGCTGTCAGTAAAGGAGGAAGAGAATGAAAGGAACCAAAAGGTTTTTCTTTTCATAAAATAACCACTAATTCTTTTTTTTTTTTTCTTCATATGCAGGGACAGATCACTATTGAGAGCACAGTTCCATCATTCAAGATGGAAATACTGAGCTTTCCTATGCTTTTCCTACAGCTTTGCAGTTTTCACTGTCTAGACTTACCCTCTAGATACATGTCAGAGGGAATTCTTGCATCATGAATAACTGGTTCTGTTTCTGATTCCATTAAAAACTTTTCCAGGCTTACCAGTGATCTGCCTATGTTGCAGACCCATAGCTCAAGAGGTCATTTTTCCATCTTCTGAATATTGCTGTCTCCAAAAGCATAGATTGGATTGGTGTGGCACGTTTCACAAGCAAATAAGGTGACACAGATATTGACAGATAGCTAGAGAATTTGGGATTTGCTTTGTTTTTCTGGAAGTATGCATTCTTTTGGGAGACACTGCCAGTAGTTTAGCTGTGCTTACTGTCTAATAATGAGTCAGTGACTGTGCATTGTCAATTTTCAATGCAACAATTAAATAAAATGTGATAAATCTTCCCATTAACTTTTCTGGATAATAGCATTGCATTGTTGCTTTGGAGAGGCTTTATGGATGATCCTTTACAGATAACAAGTTGTTGGATATTTACACCCATTGTTAATTTTAGACAATTTATTTTCTAGTTAAGGAGACTACTGTAGGTTCTGCTTCAGGATCTCACACAACATTATGCTGAAGTCAAAAACAGAAATGCAAAGGAAACTTAGTGAGGCACTGACAACCGATATGACTCAGATGTGACAATTATCTAGAAAAAGGTAGGTCAGGAATTAATTGCATTAACCATTTGACAATGCTTTTAATGTAAATGTTTTCGATAATTAGTCATGTTATGACAGCATTTTATCCTGACTCCTTTTAAAATTAGGATTTTGTCTCTGTGCACACACACACACAAACACATATCGACATTCATAATTTCAGCACCTAATAAATTATTAGTAAAATACTCAGGGTGGGCTCAAACTAGCAACAAAGAACCAGGTAATGGACCTTGAGCAAAAGTGATCATGAAATAGAGATATTGTATTCTTTAAGAAAGGAAGAAGTAATAACAGAAAAATGAAAACCAAGAGATTTGAGGAAGACAAGCTTTAATAAACTTTGAAAGCTGGAAGCCTCTCAGTTGAAAATCTGTTCAAAAGGGAAAAGAGAACTGGCAGATTCTTAGAGAAATGATACTGAGGTCAGAAGTGCACACCCTCCTAATGCAGAAGAAAAATACTGAGTAGGTGGTGAACTGGACTAAACCATGACTTCTTTGACTTGAGAGAAAGAACACATTCAAGAAGTAAGATACTCATGGCAGAAAATAGGTCAAATGTGAATGTATGTAATGGAAATATAGAGAAAAAAATGAAGTGCTTGGATGTTCATGTTTATAAGTTAGTAGGAATGGTATAAGCTCTACAGGTGATGTGAATGAAGTTTAATGACCTTTTTTTCATTAA
This sequence comes from Chamaea fasciata, assembly GCF_029207755.1. Taxonomy (NCBI): domain Eukaryota; kingdom Metazoa; phylum Chordata; class Aves; order Passeriformes; family Sylviidae; genus Chamaea; species Chamaea fasciata. The sequence goes on along the minus strand of NW_027094086.1, from coordinate 41,227,642 downwards.
TACTTAATAAAAATGGTCAGTTTGGATCAATTGACTTATAGAATAAATTCCCCCATTAAAAGTTCAGTAAAGAAGATTATATAAACATAGAGAGTGCTTGGATAAGATGCTGTTAAATGAAGAAGTCTGGAAAAATCCCATCCCAGGATATGGAAGAAACAAACTTCTGAGTTCTCATAAGCCTTGTGGGTTATCTTTGAGATCTTACATAGATCAGGTCCCAGGAGAATGGAAGAACTTTTCTTTCTTTACTTGAAGAGAGGAAATGGATGAATATTTCTTTCTTTATTTGAAGAGAGGAAAAGAAGGAATTATAGGCCCACCACACTCAGTACTACTACAAATGATAAAAAGCCTAACTGTGTGTCACTGGAACGGAAGAAGAAAGTGAGAGGCAGACAAGAAAGATTTGTCAAAGACAACATATGTCAAAACAATTTAATTTCTTTCTGTGACACAGCAGCAGACCCCATGCACAGGGAATAACCAGTGAATGTCATCTATCTTGAATTTAGGAGAGATCCTGACAGAGTTTCATGGCATCATTTTAAGTAAGCCATTTGGTGTCTAAAGAAAAAATAATGGAAAACTGTTCTTAGAGAATAACAGAATAACAGAATAACAAAACAACATTGAGGTTGAAAAGTACTTCTTGAAGTTACCTAGCCCTCCCCATGAATCTCCCCCTCTACTTCCCAATCTGTGCTCATGCAGAATCAGCTAGATTGCCCAGAAACATGTGTAGTATTAGTATTAGAAATATTTAGTATCTTCAGAGTCAGAGACTGTAAACCTCCCTGGAAAATATTTTCCAGTGTCTAGTTTCTCTCACATACCTTTTGTTCAGATGGTGTTTTGTGTCTTTTAGTCTGTATCCATTGCCTCTTGTCCTGTCAATGAGTGTTACTGAGAAATCTGGTTCCCTCTTCTTCATTATCTCCCATCAGATCTATAACACAAAAGGTTTCCTCTGAGTTTTCTGTCATCCAGGCTGTAAACAGAATGCGAAAGAAGCTCTAGTCCCTTCACCACCTTTATGATCATTTGCTGAACTACTCACATCACAGGTGTGTTCAAGTTGCTACAGCCCTTCTCTAATTTTGTGTCTACACAGAATCACACACAACCAAGTTCTGAGATCCTGTGTCAGTCACAATGCAGAATTAATCTCAGTTAAGGGGAAAGAAAAAAGAATCTTGCAGGACAATAGTTGATGGAAACGTTTTTGTCCTTATCTTATTTCTGTACTATTCCATTGACTATAAAAGTTACGTCTCCATGCACTTTAGAGAGCACTTAACTCTATTACCCAATGTGTGTTCAAAACCACTTAGTGAGATTCCCCTGTGCAGAATCCTATCTTATAGTTACAGGTGTTTAAGACCATCTCCCATTCTATAAAATCCAAAACAGATACCTTTTACTCATATAGAACTATAACCCCAACTTCTCTGGACCATACATGCAAGGCATTATTAAGGTATAGGATTTTAATTATTCATTTTTATTTTGTTATTGCTACCAGTAAATGTGCAGAAAAATTACTTTATTCCCATGACATTTGTCCCAGTCCATAGGGAGCTCTAAATCTACTTCAACTTATATATAAGTTTGTTAGAAATATATTTGGAATAGGTTCAGCATAATTTCTTGGGGCAAATTAATTTTCTCCATTAGAAGATTTAATTTTATTGTAAAGAATTAGTACATATTTGCTTAGAGATTCGGAGAATTTAGGACTAAAATATGCAGGTCAAGCTTCTAAAAAACTTTCACTGGCAAAATGTTTCTTAGAACCATTTTCAGATATCTTGACTACTTGGTTATATTTATCTCATTGAAAATTAATGACAAGTTAGAGTCAAAGGACAACTAATTAACAGAAAATACCACTTGCATCACTTTCAGAAGTTTTATCTTCCTTCTTTATCTGCCACCCAGCAAGACCTGGACAGGCTGGAGAGCTGGGTGCAGAGGAACTTAATGAAGTTCAACTGAGACAAGTGCAGGATCCTGAACTTGGGGAAGAATAACCCCGCCACACCAGGACAGGTACGAAGGAGCCCTGGGGAGGACGACGTGGGGTCCTGATGGACAAGAAGGTACTATGAGCAAGTAGTGGCCAAGACAAGGGATTGGAGAGAGTCCAGAGGAGAGCTATGAAGAAAATGGAGGGATGAAAGCACCTCTCTTTTGAGGAGAGGCTGAGAGATCTGGGCCTGTTTAGCCTTGAGAAGACTGGAGGGGATCATATCAGTGTTTAAAAATACCTTAAGGGCAACTGTCAATAGAATGGGAACAGAATTTTTTAAGTGGTGCTCAGTGACAGGAAAATTAACAACAGGTAAAAACTGAAACAGAGGAAGTTCTGTGTAAATATGGGGACAAACTTATTTACTTTGAGTATGACGATGTACTGCAACAGGCTATTCAAAGCCTATCCAGACATGAGCCTGTTCAACCTGCTTTAACATGGGGTTGGGCTGGATGACCTCCAGAGGTCACTTTCAGCCCCAACCATTCTGCAATTCTAAAGAGGTGATAAATTTGCAAAATCTTTCATTTTTAACTTATGCATTTGAATTTGAAAGTCTTTGACTCTTGACAAGATAGTGACATGTAGGTGTTGCCCTAATTTCCAAGATTGTTTTATCTTTGATCCCAGATTGCTACCATTACAGCTAAATTCACTTACTGATATTGACACCATAGAAGGCCTTCTACAAACTACTTGTTATTTTTAGAAAACTCTTTTTCAAACAAGGAAGGCAATAAGTAATAACACGAATGGATTCTTATTAAAAAGTGGCAGATATGTGAACATGCACTGAACCAGAATGTATGCTGTGTAACAGTTGTAACTAAATGCGTAGCTACAATTGAACTTTACCTGTTGTGTGTTCACCAAACAAATTGTTATTGACTAGTTGAATGTCTGTAGTGGTCAGACAGATTGATTAAATTTATAGAGATTTTGGGTCTTGTTTTGCAAAGGGTTTAAATCAGCATGATTTTGTAGGATTAAACTGGCTTTTTAAAATAAATACAGGATTTTTTTAAGCCTTCTGAGCTCGTGTGGCATGTATAGTAAACTGGTGATGTAAGAAGTTATAAGGAAAATATGTGCACATGAAAAACACTCTTTGAGCTAATTAGTTGATTGACATCTGCTACTATTTTTGTACTTGTCATTTTTCTAGAGTTCTGTTTCTCCCTTTCATAAATATATATATATCTCAAAAATTACTTCATATCCTCCCCTTCTATTATATTTTACCGATTCCCATTTCCCCTTAGTACATGGTTCTTCACAAAATTAATATTTTTTAAATAAAGAGATGCATTAAAGAAAAAAATATAAGTAGCACTTTTTTTATTTCTAGGCTAACCCAAGTAGTGTATCTGTTCTTTTCATATGGAACAGAAGCAAATTTTCCTGCTGAATTAAAGGAGAAAGAAGATCAATCTGCTGGAAAAGGCTGTAAAACGCTAGTTTTTCTCTAATATAAGCAGTAATGGCTGCTGCTGTTTTCCATTCACATTGGGAAACATGTACTTACAGGCCAGATTATTGTTATATTACATCAAATGAAACTATAAAGAAAAAATAAATTTGTAAGGAAAACGTTTCCAAGTGTATTTGGACAGAGTGTCATTGCTGCATTGTGCCAGTATTAACAGTGAAAATAACTCCTGAGGTTTTGGGGGTTTCTAACAGGGAAATTGCTATACTTTTCCCTATAACTATAGCTTCAACTGTAGCATTCCTCTGCTTTTTACCAGCTTGACTTAGAGAAGGGAAAATAAGGAAACAGAAGGAGAGTGGACAATTATCTTTCAAAGAAAAAATCCCTTGCAATATTCATTCAGTCTTCAATGTGAGAAGTTAAACATCTAAAAGAATTCTTCAATTTGATCCAAAAATTTTGAAGTAAATACGTGAAACTTTTTTTAACAGTCTGTCTCTTGCAAAAGAATAAATATTGCATTTCTAAATGATTATATTATTAATATCTGATGAAATGGCTGTTGGTATATTAGTACTGTAGTTAGAAAGCCTGTTCATAACTTTTTATTAGTGTGACTGTGGGACCTGAAGTGAAAATGCTCTCTAATTTATGTAAAAAGACAATGTTTCTCCAAGAGAAGTAAAAGAAGACAAAAATCTTGTAGTGTTACCAGTAAGGAGCAAATTAGTACTCTTCAGTAATTTATCTAAAAAAGAGATAAATGCCTCAGTTCAAACATTAAATAAAAACGTAGATTCATAGATATCATGAAAGAAAATCTTCCCTTTGCATGTTTGTTTAGTTTTTTCAGCTAATGTCAAGCAGATCTTTAACAAAGAGCACTCTAAGTTCATTTAACTCAACAGCACAGGCACTGACATTGTCTTGGCTGCCTGGGTGACAGCAGGCTAAACGCATCTAAACATGGACTACTTCCATGTATAAAAAACTTTAGAGAAACTTTTTTTAAACATTTAAAAAATTAAAAATAGTATCTCTGTTTTTGCAGTTGTGTAATAGAATAATAGCATAAACATAAAGGTGAATAATTTAATATTCCTGAAATTTGCTACTACAAGGCTGTTTGTGTAAGCCTGAATCAAAAGTGCCTGGGGATGATTCTGAAGTACACAACTTTTCATCTTTATCAGTTTAGATCTAGGCAACATCAAAATGATTGCAAATTGCTTGATATACATTGTGGGTCGCCGGTTCTTATGCCAGGTGATGTCTAGTTATTCAGGTGTCCACTTCCAAGTCTGTTTTTCATCCACCTGATCACCTCAAGGGGGAAAAACAGAAGAAAATTTTTGCATTAGCATTGAACAAGCAGAAATTTCAGTTTTTACACTAGTAACACACAGCAAGAAGAATAAACATTTATTTCTTAGCACTGGGACTTTGTTTTAAGAACCCACTGCTAATTAGTGGAGTTATGTTAAAAAATCCAAGGAAGCCTTACAACCTTAAATTTGGCAGCTGGTCTAGTTTTGCACTGCAGATTCAAAAGGTAAGGCTTATGTTGTTATAAAGCAGTACCTAAGTGCTGAACAAGACAATTAGGTATTCATCAGACTAATATGATACAATTAGATATCTTCAGACTAAGGTATTCATCTGCATATTTATTCTAATAGCAACATAAACTAGCATGTTATAAGGGAAAACAATCCTCTACCATAAATAAAGTCAGTCTCCCATAGCAAAGAAATAAAAATTTAGAAAGAAAGAAGACTATTAATTAATTTCAGTTACTTAAAAGATATCTTATTGCTTTTATTAGGTTTAAATAATAATGACCTGGCATCAGGCAAAGAATCTGGGCATCCAAACACTTTACTGAATTTACTATACAATGACATTCTCAGTAAAATTACCAGATATGAAAATTATTTCCACAAAAGAACCTGAAAACAAACAAACAAAAAACCCCAAAACACCTACAAACAAAAAACCCCAAACAAAACCAAAAAAGAGCCCAAAACCCAAACCAGACCAAAAGGAACCCAAACAAAAACCCCAACACCCCACAACTTGTCCAATAATTCAAACAAACAAACAAAAAAAAAAACAGAAGCAAAATCCCCACACCCCAAAGCAAACAAAAAAATTTTTTAAAGGTAAGTTTAAAGGAGGAGTGGTTGGCAGATAGCATATGACAGACACCTTCTCAAAAGCCAGAAGGAAACATGAATAAAGAAGAGCAGAGCAATAAGGTGGGAAGATTGCAGAGACCATTGGGACTGTGATAGTCACAAGAAGAAATGAAAATAAAAATGTAAACCAGGATAAGACTGTGTGAAAATTTTAAAGATAAGGGTGTCCTGGAAAGTAAAATGCATTACACTGAGAAAACAGGCATCCAGAATGAGATTTCTGGAATGAATAATGGAGTTAAAAGAAAGGAGGAGAGATTATGCAGAGTTTTGAGTACAGAAGTTGACATTCTTGGAAGTTGAATGGAAAATTATGTTAATCAAACTCTTTGAGGTGATAAGTGTCTCAATCCTAACATGGATTTGAATCCATTCTATAACTTGCACCAAGATTTAAACTTTAACTGCATTCAGCTGATTTTTGTGAGAAGCCACTTGGTGTTAATGCATACACTTATGCGTTATTTCTGTGGAAGAATATTCCAGTGGAAGTAATGAGCAAACAGTCGCCTGTTTCCCTCGGCTATTTTACTTAGAGAGTTCATCTATTTCAAAATATGCTGAAAAATCCATGGGTAAAACTATATATTCCTGAACACTTGCTTTTTAATGTTCTGCTTTCCTATTTTGTTATGCACTACGTAGAACTCAAATTATTTATGACCAGAAATGCTTTCTCAGAATTTATCATCATTAAAGAACGGAGCTCTGGTACTTGGAATGGGTCTTGGACCCTCAGTATGGAGCTGGGCTATGTTATATGATGCAAGATTAGCACTGTGATATCTTTTATGATATTTCATCTGGATCATGAGACTCCTCCATACAGTAATCCACAGATTTCATCCTCTGAATTACAGTGCCACATCATCATTGTGAAGTTTTGGTCATCAAAGTTTTTCTAATTATTACTCTTTTAATGTGATTATGCAGTAATCATGATGTTAAAGACTGTCCAGTTAATAGATTGCTCTATTTAAGTGCATTTGCTATAGCAAGCGCTTGCAATTGCAAGTTTATTTTGTATGCATCCTTGATTGAGGATATACATGTTTTGGACTTGAAGATGTCGATGACTTTTCAGGTGGCTAAATTTACATAAGACCATAAAAATTTACATAGGATCATCAAATTTGCATAAGATCATCATCATAGGAAGATCATCTCCACCCATAGACTCAAATGTCTCCTGAGTCACAGTCTGTAATAAAGTTTTGATTCTGCTCACGGTCTTCTTTTCCTAGATTTGCTATTCAATGAAATTTATATCACTTGTACTGTACCCAGAAGAGAAGGCTGATTGATTTTCTGTTCAGGTCTCTACAACTTCATCAGTCAAATAGACCAGAATAACTTTGTCTTGTACTTTTCCAAGCAGTTGTCAGTTAAGGAATGCCCTGATGATTATCTCATGATGACTGATTCCTTGCTCACAGATGAAAACTGATAACATCTTTGAAATCTTTTTCCTAGGCTCCTCAAGTACAGAATACTGAGCTTTCTTACCAGCTTGTGCAAATCTTATACTTTGACATTTGCTATTTATTGTTAGCTTTCACAGCTGCAGAGATACTCAGTGATATTGCAAACTGATCAATTATTTGAAACAGTTTGTAATTATCTTGCACTCACTGTATACCAAAGGATCATTATGCTTATTATGTTAATGACTAACCCATTTTTTCCAGAAGCATTGTGTGACACTTATTATAAACCATCTATTGATATTGCAGCAGAAATTTAATTTTCTGACTACAGGCCATACACAGCTTTAAATTAATCTGAAACAATTTGAAAGCTTATTTTGTCATCTGAAAATTAGACTCATTCAGGTGCCTTTTTAAACAATTTTCTTTCATAAAATGTTATTGTCAATTGTTTTGAAGAAAGATTTTCTTTTTCCCCTGCAGAAAAGCTGTACTTTATTTCCTTGGATCTTTTAACATTCTGGAATGCTGGGCAGATAATCTGAAGACTGGGTAGTAACTACGAATATTGTGTACAGAAATGAGACAGACATGGCAAAAATATAATGACAGACAAAAAAACCCATACTGAATGACTAGGTGTTTTGGGGGTTTTCTGCTTGTTTTGTCAAAACTGTTGTGAAAAATCACAACCCTAAACCCACAAATCCACATCACATTTGCTTGCTTTAACTGTGTTTAAAATCCTAATTAGTAATTCCCTTTTTAACTCTGTATTTAGTGGATGTATTAAAGCATTGAGTTTTGCCACACCAAGACAATGGTAGCCTTCTTACATCATGGGAGTAAACTAGGAAAGTAAACTATGGAAGTTGTTCAAACCTTTTGAACCTCTCTTTAGCCATTATTTATAGGATAACTGTATAGCATATTAATGTTAATATACTCTTAAGAGGCAGAAAAGGTCTCTTTAAACCTTTAGACAATTTAAGAGAAATTAGAATGAACAAGAGATACAGGAACACGCTGTTTAGAAGAGTATTTTTTGCACCTTTTTTTCTGATTTAGTTTCTAATAATTTCCAGTTTCTATGTGATAGCAAAAAGAGGCATAAACTGTAGGTCAAACAAGAAGCAATACAGTTATAGTATTCATCTTGTTTCTGCAAAGAATTACATACAGATTAACTTTTAAACAAATTGAGCAGTCCCATGGCCAATTTCCTAGTGTAGAGATATTTAGGAATTTGAAGTATTTTGAATTTGAAATTTTTTAATAGATGTTTCCACTATTGATGGGGTGAAGGGAGGACGCAGGGGCTGGAGATCTCTAGAGTTTATACACAGATACACATATATACATTTAGATAAATATATATATTTATGTGTGTGTATATATATATAATCTCCACACATCTCTTTAAACTTATATCACTGCTTTAGCATTTTCAGTTCAGTTTTTGTATTCATCCTTGAATAATCGCAATCATCTTTAGGGAAAAGGAACATACACTTAAGTTCCTTCTTTACAGTATGATACAGCTCAAACCTAGGACTAATATTTTCAGCAGTGTGTGTGGGAGTGACATTTAAAAAGTTATATATTTTGAAGAGTATTTTATGTTCGGGGAGGCTGTATTTATTATCTAACTTTTACTTAAAACCTTCTGCTGTGCATCTTAATTTTAAAAGTAAAGCAGAATCTTGAACAAAAAGTGATATATGACACATTTTATCTAAAATGTAGCCCCAAGACACTCTGGCTGGTGGGCACATCTTTGAATCTTTTAATACTTTCCTTAGATCTTTCACTGAGAGAGAACACTTAGCTATGGGTAACACCATGCCGCCTATCCAAATATCAGCAATGAAATGGACAAATGGAAACAAGTCAAGCAGGGAATGACTTTTCATTCATAAGGGCCTGATGCCATGCTCTGGTCAGCCTGTGCAGAAGTTTCAGTGTCCTTCCATCTGTCCTCATCCGGACCAAAATCCCAGCTCTGAATCCAGTGGAACAGCATCTACAGAACTTCATTTCATGAATATATGCAGGGCATGAATAATGTTTTGATGGAATTGTTTAAATCAATATCATCTATATGTCTGCACTTTATATTTCCATCTCTGCGCAAAATATCTATATTTTAGGGTTGTTTCTAATTCAGAACTGAAATACAAAGATTCAGTGTATGTAGGAGCTAGTGACAAAGCAACTATAAGTTCATCAAATATTACTTTAAGATAGTGACGTTTTAATTTAATTGCTAGTGTAAATTTATATCAAACTACAGAAATATTTCTTTTAATGTAGCTTATATTGTTTCCTCATTTCAAATCTACTGTCAGTCACCTTTTAAAGACACTCATGATTTGTTCCTGTGCAGTTCTGAGCTCTCTAAACTGCCATTTGCATTGCTGAGATTCAAAAGCTTTCCACACTTTAGAAAACAGAATGGGTACCGCTTCTATAGGTTTGCCTTAAATTCTATTATTTTGAGTTAGTGTGACTTCACTGCTAGTATGCTAAATGATTATTCTCATGGAATTAAGGAGTAGAGTTATCTTGGCTGAGTTCATGATAAGAAGATCTGTATCACAAGGTCTTTGTTGTTCAGAAATCTTGAAAATTACATGGTGAGATGAAACATTTAGGCCAGACCAGTGTTCACATGAAAGTCAGTTTTTACATTTTCAAAATAAATTTTGCTTCATCATGCACTTCTCTAAATAGTAATTACTTGTATAATTGGTTTTCTTACCTGTTCTACCTTTTTTATTGCTAATTTTTTAGATTTTTAATTTTTTTTTAATATTCAGATCACTCTGTGATCACTCTGTTATCTGGAACAGTTGGATGGATGGCCAGAGCCTAACAAGATGAAGTCCAAGTGCCAAGTCCTGCACTTTGGCCACAAAAATCCCCTGCAGCTTTTTAGGCTGGGGATGGTGTGACTGGACAGTGCCCAGGAGGAAACAGACCTGGGGGTTCTGGTGACAGCAGCTGAACATGAGCCACCAATGTGCCCAGGTGGCCAAGAGGGCCAACGGCATCCTGGCCTGGATCAGGAATAGTGCAGCCACCAGGAGTAGGGAGGTCATTCTTCCCCTGTACTCAGTACTGGTCAGGCCACACTTCAAGTGCTGTGTCCAGTTCTGGCCCCTCAGTTTAGGAAGGACGTTGAGATGCTTGAGTGCATCCAGAGTAGGCAACAAGGCTGGTGAAGGGTTTGGAAAACAAGCCATATGAAGAATGACTGAGGGAGCTGGGGTTTTTTGGCCTGGAGAAAAGGGGACTCAGAGGTGACCTTATCACTCTCTACAACTTTCTGCAGAGTGGTTGTAGACAGCTGGGAATTGGTCTCTTTCTCCAGGCAGCAACTGACAGAACAAGAGGACACAGTCTCAGGCTGAGTCAGGGGAAATATATGTTGGACATTAGTAAGAAGTTTTTCACAGAAAGAATGATTAAATACCGGAATAGTCTGCCCAGGGAGGGGGTGGAGTCATCATGCCTAGACGTGCTTAAGAAAAGACTGGATGTGGCATTCAATGCCATGATCTAGTTGAGGTGTTAGGGCTGGGTTGGACTCAATGATCTCGAAGGTCTCTTCCAACCTACACATCCCGTGATTCTGTGATTCTGTGAAACAGAAAACTGGGCATTATCACTTTCTCTTTTTTTTTTTTTCTTTTTTCTTTTTTTTTTTTTTTTTTCCCCAGTCAAGGTTTATATGATTAAGAATCTTTTGGTATTTGGACTCTATTTAAACATATAGAAAACTTAAGGTATAGGCTTCTGCTATCAGGACTATCCATTTGAAGTTTTTTTAAGGCTTTAATTTTAAATTTCTAGGTTTTGGTGGTTTTTATACTGTGATTGAAAAACATCCAAACACATGGTAAATCCAACTTTTAATAGTATTATTGCAGTTAGAAAGACCAAGGTGGTAAGAAGTACCTTTCTAAGGAACCAGCTGATACAGTTGAACAGTTGTAAAAGTGAGCAATTTTCAGGCCCACTAACTTTCAACAGGTTTGGACAGACAGATCAAATAAGCAGTTATGTATAAATTGAGAACAATAACATTAATATGAGGGAAAAAAAAATCATCAAGCCTCTCCACAACAACAGAGACAGGGGTTAGCATCTCCTTGACAACCGGGAGTGAGATGTCAAAAATGGAAAGGTATTTTTTATGAATTTTTTTTTCACTACTAACTGTATGTCTAAGTTCTGCAGATAACATGTAAAAAAATTATTGTGGTACACAGCAATTTCACTCGTTGAGTGTCTGTGTGCTAGTTCATATTTCTGAAAAAAAAAAAAATTATGTTTATGTAGGAACCGTAAAAACTAGTGGGGAAATCCTGCCACTTGCACATTCCTCCAGCAATCAACTTATTAAGACACATACAACAATTAAACACTGGCTTTCAAATAGAGAGCTATGCCTTCTAACCATCAAAATCTGAACCTTTAAGGGAGATCTGCAGGGCAGCCTCAGTGGATAAAGTGAAGACTAAAAATCTGTTCATGTTAAAATCATTTATGTTGTGTTAAAATATAGTGTAAAAGATACTGAGACTGGAGACATCACAAATGCTGTTTCTCACATGCTACTAAAAGTTCATTATCTCACAAATGCAAAGCTTTTTTTCTACACCCCTGCTGAACTTGTCATCTTTTTGCTTGTTTGTATCTCATTATGCCATGTTATCACTAAATAATTTTCTACCTTAATGTGTATAATGGATTAACATAATTCACAGGTTAATGTTCCCAATCTGGTTTAGGATTGGCTTGATTATTTCTCTGCCTGTCAGGACCAGCATGTGGCTTATCATAAGAATTAGTCCATTTTTCCAAATATATCAATTTCTCAACTAAAGAAACTGTTTCTTAATGCAAACCTTACCTTGATTATATTTTCAGATATATCCAAGCAGACATTCAGTTTACTTAAACGTTTCCAATTAAAATGCCACTATGGTCCTGCAGTTCAGTGGATTGTCTGAATGACAGAGGGGTGAAAGGTAAATTTTTTAAGAAATCTACACAGAGTAGGCAAAAATTTGTACATAGTAGATACACATGCTGAAAATAATGAGCTAGAAAAAAGCCGATGTTGTTCCTTTAAGAACATCTTCCAAGTCTTGTGACTAGTTTAAAGAAAAAAAATTGGATACAAATAATCAGCTTCAGTTAAAAAAGTGTGAATGGTAGCAGTTACTTCATACATGAATAAAAAGAAAAAAAGTCCTTACATTTTTGCATAGACTTAGATGATATCCGGTCTGGAATATTTGCATTCTGTCCCTCTACTTCAAAGTGTGAAAAGGTATATAAAAGGTTAGAAATTATGATTGAGGGGCTGAGGGGACATCTGTAGTAGGAGACATTGAATAGACTATGACACTGCATCCAAGAAAAGAAATGACCAGAAGAAGGCTTTAGGGATGTTTTATGTAGTGGGATGAAAACAAATAGAGACTGATAATTTTTCTTCTAACCATACAAGAATACAGCAAATAAAAGTCAGACAGCATGCTGGAAACTCATAAAAGACAGTTTTTTCAAGCAGAAAGCAGTCAACAGCTGAAGTCCTTGCCAAGATATTTACAGTCCTAAAGCATAAATAGGTTCATAAAAGATTAGATAAATGCATGGGAAAATTACCCTAGAAACTGCTATTAAAAACAGATCTTTTGGCTAAGGCAGTCCCTAAGCTGCAAATTGTAAGGCTTTTTCATTTCTCTGCTGTTAAAAGGAGGTTTTCCTTAAGCAGTGCTGACCCCATTCAGAGGGAGGATTCTGGGAAAGATGGATCTTTAATCTGACCTAAGGCATCTATACATATGTACTTATACTGTCTTGAAAATCTCCAGCTCAATGTGAAACTATAATTTCAGCAAGTACTTTGATGTTCTGTGAAGCTCTAAACATTTTGCTAAAGTATTACCTTCTACAGAAGCATTTCACCTTCTGTGCTGCAGAGTGTATTCCCTTTTCCATCGCTATTTTTGACTGAGACACAGTTTACACTAAAGCAGAGGTTATGGCTCCATCAACACATAGGTCAGTTTTATTTAAATGGCAACATTGAGCCATGGCAGGTGAACAGTGTGCTGTAACTAGGTCCTTCTGCTCAGTAGGATATACATTTCTGTTGAAACCTATCAGTAAGTGTCATAATATCAAATAAGAAAGAATGACATCTAGCAGCCATCCTCATTAAATCAAAAAAGACATCAAAAATAAGTGGACAGTTTCTCCACTGCAGGATTTAATAAAGTGAGTAGTACACTATTGAAAAGGAGGGAGGGAGGGGGGGGGAGGGTGGAGGGACAACTGTCAGTAAGTGTATTTTTATACATATGTATATATATATATAAAGAATATCTCATATTTTGCAGAGGGAGACAGAGTTATGAATTAAATGTTCTCCTTTCATTTGGGCGACAGCATTCCACCATCTCCTAGCACAAGAGGGCTGAAACAGATGTCCTAAAATTCAGCTGGATCTCTCTACCTAATGAAAGAAGAGATTTACCCTGATCTGCTGCAATGTTGTATTGCCCTGGGGCCATGATTACCTCTACTCCCCAATTAGACATCTCTGTCTCAGCCGAAAATCAGCATACAGCATGAGTTTTTCCCCCTTCATTTTCCTTTTTTCCACAATCTCCATGCTAATTTTAAAAAAAGAGAATAGTTTTTCCACTTGTGTCCAAGTAACATTTTTTTGATAGTCAAGATTTTTTGAATGCAGAGCAAGTGGTACTTTTTTTTACAGGGCCAAAAGCTCACTGCAGATGATGAGGAAGGAAGGAAGGAAGGAAGGAAGGAAGGAAGGAAGGAAGGAAGGAAGGAAGGAAGGAAGGAAGGAAGGAAGGAAGGAAGGAAGGAAGGAAGGAAGGAAGGAAGGAAGGAAGGAAGGAAGGAAGGAAGGAAGGAAGGAAGGAAGGAAGGAAGGAAGGAAGGAAGGAAGGAAGGAAGGAAGGAAGGAAGGAAGGAAGGAAGGAAGGAAGGAAAGAAAGAAAGAAAGAAAGAAAGAAAGAAAGAAAGAAAGAAAGAAAGAAAGAAAGAAAGAAAGAAAGAAAGAAAGAAAGAAAGAAAGAAAGAAAGAAAGAAAGAAAGAAAGAAAGAAAGAAAGAAAGAAAGAAAGAAAGAAAGAAAAAGAAAGAACTAAACCCATTGCACAGTGGTAGAGAATGTAGTAAGCTTTTGCTGTTGCAGTGTACAATATACTGAATTGGAGCTGAAGCAAGTCAGAATGTGCCATTAGTCAGGTATTGCACATTTTTGTGTGAGAGAAGGTATTTTGTTTGAGGTCTCTCTCCCTTTCCTATCTTACAGAGGCTTGTGTTGCTCATGAGGTCTGAGGACAACTGTGCTCAAGTCAATTACCACAGGCTGTGCTGTGCAAACAAAAGCAAATAATCAAAGAGCCAGTGTGACTTCTGAAATGGCTCACAGTGTCTTTGGCAAAGTGAGTACTTTTCAGTTTGCCCAGTCTACAAATTTTTTGAGCAGTTTAGGTTAAGATTTCACTGGAACACACTAAAAATGCAGTTCTAGGGTTTTTTTTAAATTACAGAATTTAGGATTCTTTTTCTTTCTTTTCCATGTGAAGGAAGAGAAGATATCCCAGGAAGCCACAATGCCAAAGGTTCACATTGTTAGAGAAAAGAGGAAAAAATCTTACTTTTCACTTTCTTTTCAGTGACAGTGACAACTGTCTTTTAAACACTAGGTAATACTTTTACTAATACTTTTACCAGAGCCTAGGTAAACAAATAAGACAGAAAATTAAAGTATTTAAATATGTCTAACAAGGAAAAAAATAGAAAGTGCTTTCATCAGTGCAACTCAGTTTAAATTAGCATACTAAAATATAACATCATCAGTATCTCTCAAGATTACCTATACTTTCAAAGAAATAAATTTACTTCTCTAGACTACAGAAAACACATATTCTATTTTCAACTAACATTTGCTTTTTCTCAAGGCCCATTTTGCAAGGTTGGTGAAAGCCATGTAACCACTCAACATTCAAGTCATTAGAGCCAAAGTACTCAACAGCTTGTCATTGTCCGTCCACAGTCTGTGAAGAAAAACAATCCAGGTAATTTCTGAATACTCTTGACAGAGCTAGTATATAAAACTGAACAGATCAACAGTGATCCTTGATCACTGTAAAGAAATTTGGCAACACCAAGAGAGTGAATTTATTAAAAGTGAGCACTGGGAAAACACGCAGAGAGCTAGGATAAGAAGTGTGAAGACCTTCCCTTAGCACTTCTAGCTACTTCTATCCCTTACGTCTTTCTAGCTACTGACAACCAAGTTGAGGATGGGATGGTTCGTTGAGCTCTGACATAAAAAACTGCCTTATTTATGAAAAAATTTCAGTATGCAATTCTAAGAAAAATAAAGGTAAAAAAAATAGAGGATACTCTTACCCTGGGGGGAAATGACATGAAATTAATTCTGGATATTTACACTGGTTTTTTTTTTAAATTTTAAATGATGAGAAAACAATTTCCAAATTCAGCATAAGATATTAAGGATCCTTCTGTCTTAGAGGAGAAGGATAAATACGGTAAAATAGTAATCTCAAGGGACTGGTGCTTTTTGAAAAAGTAATCTCACATTACATGTTTTCCAATAAAAAATTCCATTAGGATTTCCTTCTGCTGTAAGCAGGAGCAGGAACAATCTCAGGCAAAGAGCTACAAGCAACTGATGTGTTTTACTGGTGTGTAAAGGTGAAGAAGACCATGTCCCTAACCATGAACTTCTCCCTGAAGTGCATCCTCTCCTTTCCCAAGGGGAAGCTGCCAATCGTGGTGCCATCTGGTGGCTTGTATTCCTTGCAGCTGCCTCGGTTCAAACTTTATTAAAAAAGGAGCATCTCTCAGTTGCTGCTCACAAACTGCTTCAACCAAGGTGTCTGAGCTTTGGTTTCTACGGAATGATACTTTTGCAAATAACAGTTGACAGGTTTTTTGACAGTTCATTTTGGCATCTGGGTTGAGGGCATGCTGTGATAACATTTCCCTAATTTCTTTGAATGAGTTATTGGAGGAGAAGGTTCCTGAAGAAGAAATTTCATGCTTTATTGAGATAGTTGTGGCTTTAACTCAACTAATCTACTGAACTAATGAGAAAAGTGAGGATAGCAAGAATTAAGCAAATAGTGGATGAAACAATGCAGAGAATACCATTTAAAAGCATCAAAAATAACAGGGACAAAAAGTATAAAATGAGTACGTCACCAGAGACTTAGCATAATCAAGGACAGCCTGAGTCTGTAGGGTCACAAAGTACAGTTTATTCTGTGGGGATTTATCAATACAGTCAGCAATCAGTCTTCTGTAAAATGGTTTTGTAACTATTCTACAGCACTTGAACATCTAAAAAATAAACAATAAGATGCACAGAAAGCAATCTTTCACTGAAGTTGTACATATTTTTTACTCCAGTTATATTCTTACAAAGTTGTCTGAACAGTTTTGGTAGCTAAAAAACTTACACATTAAAAATATTTACCTCTGTATTTGTAATTGAAATAGAAAATTAATAGCTTTTATCTATTCAAGTCTGATTTCAGTCAGATCTCTCCTCAAAAAGTACGTTCCAAAAATGAATTTATTTCTGATTTACTCAGGACAAGCAAAGATGTAAAAGAAAGTATTAGCTCAATGTGAAACCTTGGTTAGAAAACAAGTGAAGACTAATTTTAAATTGACATTTTGTTAGTGCGTACAGCCCAAGCAGCTTGTTCACACAAGGCAAAGCTCTAATACATTGAAAGTTACCATGAAATCAAAAACTGTTGTGCATTTTGATGGAATAGGTGAAAAACATATCTCTTTGAAGTTATTGGGATAGTTTAAATTGAAATAGCCTGTCTCTACTGCTGTATCATTTATGAAAGCAAATTTTAACAAAGTTGCCTCTAGTTATCATATATAGTTATGAAGCCCAATAGTTATAGTTATCAAGCCCAATATTTTGTAAAAGTGTAACTTGGCAACCTCATGTTCAATTTCCTCATAGAGCTGTGAGCATCAGCATGTATCTATCTACCAACTACATTCACTGAATAAATGCAGCAGAAGATAATCTTCTGTGTTAAACTGGGGGAAATTAAAGCACAAGCCTTCCTTTCTGCCTCGTGACTGTTTCAGTTGATTGGTTACAAACTGGTTGTGAATAGATTAAATATATAACTTCTGGGATCATACCCACCGAGTGCAAAATAATGTCTTTACCCTGTTTCTTTTAAGACAAACTTTTTTATCTATGAATATATACAAACAAGTTGTGAAGATTTAAAAAACTTTTACAAGGGATTTTTTTTTCTTCCCTAAGTATCATGATAAAATGGTAATCAAATGCTGTTTATGCAGAAGACATTGTATTTCCTTTTTCATTTAGAAAAAAAATGCTGCATGGGAGTGAGACTGAGCATAACACTAATGAACAGGACTCTGTTAGTAGCAATTTCTGCACAGTTATCTGAGAACCTGAGATCAAGTTTACAGACATGCCTCTTTAAATGGTAGAGCATGAATTAAAGGTTTTGAAAAATTAATTTCCATCGAAGAATACAATATCATAGATTAAATTTGTACTTTTAATATACTTTGAATTTAGTCCTATGTCCTAAATGAGGACATATTTTGACATGTCATCACTTATGAAGTTCTGTCATCAATTTTTGTTTGCTTTTAAGACCTTTATATGTCCTCTGCTTTCATGAGGCTCACGAATTTTCTCCTTCCCTTCCCTGAGCCTCTTATGCTCCTAAATTCAGTGACTTAATTATAAATACAAATAGAAAAAATGTCAGATAACATTTCTTCAGGAGGCAAAGTGAGTTAAATAGAGTGAGACACTCTGGCAAGTAGGGGTTATTTTGCTGGTAGCCACAGTTAAGATCTCTAGTATAAAAGGATGTAATTTATATAAGCTGTTCTCTTTTCTTCTAGTAGAAGCACCCGACAGTGGGTTTTGAATAAGGGGTAGGGAAAGCAGAGAGTGAAGAGAGGAGAGGGAAAGAGAAGATGAAAGAAAGAAAAGAAGAAAGGAAAAAAAAAAAAAAAAAGAAAGGAAGAAGGATAGCCATTTCTGGGTCCAGTGTTAATCAAGCTGATGGAGACTCAAGGGTCCTGAGGGTGCCACCTGGGTTGCATGGATGTGCTTTTTTTGCAGAAACATTTCCCCTGCCCTGGGGGTACATTTCTGGCAGGTTAGTTATCATACACACTTCCTTCTTACAGACATTTCTGGAATAGGGTCAGAGTGCTTTTTGGGGCTTAGTAGTCTTGATACTCCATAATGAGCTTACCTTTGCTCAACAGTCCATACCTGCTTCTTGACTTCACTCCTGCATTTGCACTGTGCTGTTTTATGCTTGTCTCCAGAAGCCTAAACCAAGATGTTTGTCTCAGAAAAAGGCTGCCCTACCTCCTTATGGTCCCCTTCTCCAGCAACATCCTGTTCTTTCTCCCAGAGTGTTCTTACCAACAACCCTCAGTTGGTAATCCATGACTATCCAACTATAGGTGTTAGGCACATACATATTAGCCCTTTGTCTTCTGAGCTTCTAAGACCCTCAGCTGCTTTTCTCAGCTGAACTACAGCCCTTGCTCTAATTCCCTTTTGAGTAGGACTCGCCTTAACATAATTTGAGAAAGGCACCACCTTGATTTTCCAAGACATCAAACCTTGTGGAAAACTCCACCCATCTCAGTACAAAACGTCTCCACTGCCAGTGGCTCACCAGGTCTTCTGCAATGTGTGAACAGCAGATAGCATAAAAAAATCCTGTCAGGGATTAGGAACACTGAGACAGTCACCATAGTCCATGTCCCATATTCTCTGGCATAAGAAGAATCAGTGTAATTATAAGAAAAGGGTGATTTAAGAGTTTGTGTCATGAGTCCAGCACTAGGCTGGGAACAAAGCATTAACAGAAACTTTTTCTCATGAAAGCTTTATTTTTGTAAGTACTGAGGCAGCTTGCCTGGGAGACATACTGTAAATATTGGGCAAACCAGTTGTGCAGCTCATGAGGATAGAAGAAATTAATATCATAGTCCAATGGCTGAAAAACTGGGGCATGGCCTGGCAAGGGAGCTGTTCATTATGTGACTGGCTGTGGCTGCCTCCAGTCTGGGTCTGTCTGTTCTTTCTCCATCCTCTTGGGAGCCCTAGAGCTCCCACTGTCTTCCATGGCAGTTGATTATGAGATACTTGATGGCTGTGCAGCTTTAAAGGGCCTGTGTAACACTGATGCCACAACCTGAGATCCATTAAAAGCACGCTGCAGAGGTGGTATTTCTCCACAAGAGCTAAGAAATCAGGTGGTTTCTTTCTTTGGAGTGGTCTGCATGACTTCCAGTTAGACACAGGCACGCTGTATATTTTTATTTATTGTATTACTATTGTAGAAACAGAAGATCTATGAGTAACTCAGAGAGTCAGCCTCTAGTATTCAACTTCTGATCATTTCAGATAGATCATGGCATTTTCTATGTCTGGCAATAAAAAGAAAGGTTGTCAGAAAGCAAAAAAAATCCACATTTTTTGCTGTTGTTTTCATTAAATAAAGCAAAAAGTTACAGTTTTGGTGAAGGATTGTATTTATTTCTCCTTAAGATGGAAATGTGGTACAAAGTCTGTTCTTTTAGACCCTAAGCAGACTGAGAAAGGGTAAAAAATCCCAGGAAATAAAAAACCCTAATGCACTCACATAATGTTTCTTGTCAAATTTTTGCAGGTAAAATTAGGTTACGGTTCTTTTGATTCTTCTTAGTCTTATTGCTAGGAAATGTGAATGTAAATAGAAAATGGAAGACAAGTGCCTTTCAACAAGTTTCATCAGATGTTTAAATTTATGTCTGTTTACCATTTTTTATCCTTAAAGAGGATTTCTGTGCATCATTTATTTGATAAACATGCATTTAAAGACAGAATTTTTTTGACATCAGTTATTCATTATTAAAATATATTACCCTAAAATCTTGAATCACCAGTAATCTTTGGGCATTTTCTCAGGTTGATCATCTTAACCCTTCTTACCAGCTTTTATAAAGAAGTGCTAAACTATAATAGAGTTGATTTTCAGACTGTGCTGAAAATGAGAGTGAGTAATAGGAACAAGATACTTGTGATTTGGGTCATTGCTATAATTATTTTAGCAACATAATTAAGTCTCAATCAACTGAAATCACTAAGTACTGTAGTAAACAGTGCAGTACAAATAACTGCTGAAAGTAATTTAGATAATACTTCTTGCTAAATTCTACTTTCACTGTCAAGCTCTATAATAAAAAGGTATTTTCCTGGGAGGCCTTGCTTTGAAAACTATTTTATTCTTTCTACTCCTCAAAAGCAATAAAATTAAACCTTATCTATAGCTAGTCAAGCTTCTAGAGCTTGCAAGACAGTTATTATTTGTGCTCACAATAAAAGTCAATAAAAATGGTAAACATACATAGAGCAAAAACCAAAAATAATTAACTTCTGCAACCGACATTTTTCCAGTTGTTTGTTTCAGAGATTGCCCCTCAAATACCTCTCTTTTCAATCTTTCTTTCATATGCCTGCATTAAGCTAATCAGAAGGTTGAAATTCAACCTTCAAGAATGCCTCACAGTGAGAAGAATTTAGCATTTGATCTTTTCCTCTGTTCCATGCTGTGTGGAAAGTGTTCCATTTTATAATGTAAAATAGTGTTTAAATGATGAAAATCTGTGTAATCTCTAAGAAAAAGCAACAAGAAAACGACCAAAGCAAGCAACCAAACCGGTTTGAATTCTAGTCAAAAAAAAAAAAAAGTATCTACTAGTTTTTTACTAATACTTTGCTCCACACTCTGTTTTTATGGGACAATTTTCACTGAATGAGTAATCATATCATAGCAGATTGGACAAATGGAGGTTCTTTATGTATCTTTATGGAAGCAGCACTTTTTCATTTTTAAAGTTACATTTTTAAAACTTAGTGTACATGGATCTGTAAGTGTAGGATTTATATATAAATACGGCTGAAAGGTCATTGATAAATAGAACTATAATGGTCACTATTTTTGTATTTTTAACCATATTTTATTCCTGTTGAGCACAAAAAAGGTTGTTCTGTTCTGCTTTTCACAGAAATTAGTTTATTCTTCAATTTCATCCAGTGCCAACCTAATAGATGAGGACGGGAGTCTGTTCTGCTCTATTGATAGTTTCATGACTTCCAAAGTTGTGTATTGTTTAACTGGGAAAAATATTTTAAATGGTGCTATTATGCTATTATCAGTATTCTTTTGCATTGTGACTCACAACCTGAAAGAAAATGTATCACCTTGGATGCCAGTTAGCCAATGTTAACACGTCTTATTTAGATGATTGAATTTAATATGGTTGCAGACAGATAGAAAACAATAAATGTGGCAGGACCGCGTTTCTAATGCTACAGTCAGTGTTCACAGCTGGGATTGAAGTCTGTGTCTGGGTTCAGGGGTCTCAATTTATTTCTGCACCTTTAACTTTCCTGTTCAGATGAGTTTTTTCTGTGTCAGAGGCAAAGATATCTGTTGAAGGAAGTCAAAGATGTATTCTGTGACTGAAACCAAAAAAATGTTTTGTTTTAAAAGAATATTAACCTGCTCTGTCTAAGCCAATAACAGATTTTTTGTTACTTGCAAGAAACAAAATGTATTTTATTCACTAGAACTTCAGAATGGAACATGAACAGCAATGTGTGTGAAATCATGCTCTCCACTGAGGAGAGCTAGGCACAAATTAAAAAAAAAAGTAATCTCCTTCTTTATAATTCTGTTCTACTGTATTTGATTAATTAGAAGAACCCTCCTCCCTTTCTTCTCTCAAATTGTTATGTCAAGGGAATGTGATATTAATTGAAAATTCTTCTTTCCCCTCAGGTATCCAAATGTTCATATGGCAGGATTAATCCTTCCTGTTAATTTGATTACTAATAAAAAATTACAGGTTTTATTTATTGCTCAGTTTAATAATTAATTTCCCCCATCTGCTGTTTGACAACACTGGACTACACTGAGATAGTAATCACAAATATTAAAGGCTGATGGATTTCTGCCAATTTATGCCAAACTAAAATTTGCCCTGTGCACAAGAACTATCCCATTTTTGCTGGCAATGCTATTACCCTACATAAACAGTGGAAAGTAGGCCATGTTTTCTGGGTTCAAAAATATTACTGAAATCAATGCTGAAAATCAACCCAAATGGAGTTCAGTACAGAAATAATGTACCCTACCAATTTTTTCATGGACTCAAAGAACGAGTTAGATGCCTATTTTATCTCTGAAAAACCTTTTTCTCAGTACTAATTGCAAAGAGGCTCATCTCTGCTGAAAGAAAATTAGGTCAGTTGAACTGAGAACAATATTATCTGCTCCAGGGAAAATGTAAGTTTATGGCTTTATGGATAGATACAGGCTATGTGGATAGATACATATTTCCCTCCATATCTATATATATGTAGAAAAACAAGGCTTACATATGTATACACACATACACGCACAACCAAAGTTAAGTGTACTTTCAAAATGACAAGAGGTCCTTATTTTTCACTTTGTATATCTGGGGTAGCTTGTAAATGATGGGAAAACACTATTTCAGTTAATAATGGATGTTTCTTTTGAATTAGATGTTAGTTTCAAATCCAAACTGCATTTGACTTTGCCGAAAGGCAAAAAAACTAATACAGTAGGACAGTTTTTTTGCTAGTAACACAGTGTAAACACATGTAAATTACGCTGGTAACACCAACATTAAAAAAAAAGTCTGAAAATGAAGACCAAACTGATATTCTTCTTCATTTACTCATAAGTAAATTAGTCTTGGATGAATATAGCTCCTAGTAAATAACCTCTATACAGAGAAATTCTATTCTGAATAACAAATTTAAATAAGACCCAAAATCAGAGACCAAACCAAAATAACTTATCACATACTTCAGTCTAGATCAGTAGCAATACCACAGATGGAGTATTTTTGGTTGTGCCTTGAATTTCAGAAAACTGCGAGCTTTTATATTCAAATCTCATGCCTGGGGTTTTTTTGGGTTTGTTTTTTTTTTTTTTTCCAGATATCAATTTACCTTTTTCTTACACACTCCCCCCACCAAAAAAAGAAGAAAAAAAGAAGTAAGGGGTAGAGGAGTGAGAAAGAGTTTACTTAAATTTCTACACAGACAAAAATATAAGACTGAACAGGAATTCTATTGGATATTCTTAATGTGTTATTACTGAACTAATCTTAAATAATAACTTCTTAATGTACATTTGGGTCAAATTAATGTCATAATTATTTCAGAGGAAAATTGGTTTTACTCTGTAAAGATTAACTTCCTATACTTAAAATTTCTTTGCATTTACCTGTTGTTTGTGAATGAATCATACTAAGCTTTAGAAAGTGTTATACTATACAAATATTGTACTAGTTGTGTTGTGAGAGGGATCTAAGGCAAAGTACTCATTCAGGAATCATCAGCTTTGGCATAGAGTGGTATTACTGGGACTAGCCTTTGGAGTTCCTTCAACTTCTTTAGAGTCAAGGTCAATTCCATAGGGAAACAACATGTATGTAGGTAGAATAGGGAAAACTGATTCTTTATCTTGATACTAGAGAAAGCCAAAAGAATCCTTTGAATTCTCCATGAAAGGAAATCAAATTTTAAAGAAAAAAAATGCCTAAAATTAGACTTCCACCTCTCTGTAAATCCTTGAATTCTGAGCTTTTGATAGATGATATAGCAAAAACCCCTTACTTTTTGCCTCTATTTGCAATGAATTTAATTTTTATTAGTATGCAAAACCTAAAATATAACATGTATGCGTATTTTTTACCCTTTAAAATCTGCATTTTATCAAGAAAAATATTTCCTTTCAGTGACATGGTGGGTGACTTTATAATATTCTCTTACTAGAATTTATCTGCATCCTTTAAGTAAGTGGTTATGTCTATATCTCACGAAAAAAACAACCCCCCCCCAAAAAAAAAACCCCAAAAAACCAAAAACCAAAAAACAAAACAAAACAAAAAAAAATTAAAAAAAACCCAAAACACAAAAAAAACCCCAAAAAACAAAAAAAAAACCCAAACAAACAAAAAAAAACAAACAAAAAACAACCAAACAAAAAACCCCCCCACCCCTTTGCTAGATTTTCCAGGCTTCATTTGCTTACATAGTATCTCCTAACTGCTGAAGTAAGTCTGAATATACAAAATATTGCACAAGAAGCAGTTCAAAAGAATGCACTTCCTTCAACTGTATGTGCTCAGCAGAGGAGTACAGGTTTCCTATCTTTTTATTCTAGCTCAATAATTGACAAGAAGCAGAGTATCTTTCGAAGGCAGTATATCTGATCATAGTCACCTGCAACTTAGAGGTTGATTCTAGGAATTTCACCACAAAATTTTCTGTGTATATTTTTATAAAATCTTTACCAAGAATTAGAAATGAAGCCTCATTGGCTCAAATGCAGTTGGAAAGGCAGGAAGAACCTGACACAGCATGTCAGATGCTAATCTTTGATATTAAGCTGACAGAAAAGTATCAAAACATTCTGCTATCTCACATGAAGGTGCAGAGATTTGTTTAATAAGCAAGTACTTCTAAGGATCTGATAATATCACTACTTACATGCCATGTTTTGAAAACACAAAGAATCTTGGCATCCACCACTCTTCTTGGCACCTCAGGGTATATTTGTTTTCCACACGTTATGAAAGCATGAGATAAGAAACCATAAGAAACACTAAAAAGATCCTTCCAGTACTCTGGGGTGAATGAATTGGGATGTTGGGTAATACATTTGAACTTATCTCTGTTTAACTGTGGATATGTGAGGCCTATTTGTGTTGTTAAGTGGTAACAAGTGTTTTAAGGGAACTCTATTGATAACTCAGACTAAGGCTGACATAATTTTGCACCTCACATAACATTCAAATTAGACAGTAAATGAACAGAGGAAAACCTGGGTAGCAAGTAATGCTGACAAAGAACAAACCAATTTATGAGTGTGGTAATAAAAAAGTGTCACAGAATATGCTGAGTTGAAAGGGACCCATAAGGATCATTGAGTCCAGCTCCTGGCCCTGCACAGGGGCCATTTCCAAAAATAATAATATCATGTATCCAAGAGTATTTTCCAAATCCTTCTTGAATTCTGTCAGGCTTGGTGCCGTGACCACTGCCCTAGGGAGCCTCTTTCAGTGCCCAGCCACCCACGGGGTGAAGAACCCATTCCAAATATCCAATCTAAGCCTCCCCTGACACAACTTCAGGCCATCCCCTCAGGTCCTATCACTGGTCACCACAGAGAAGGGGTCTGTTTCTGTCCCTCCTCTTCCCCTCATCAGGAAGTTTCAGACTGCAATGAGGTCTCCTCTCAGTCTCCTCTTCTTCAGGCTGAGTAGACCAAGCGACCTCAGCTACTCATCATATGACTTTCCCTCAAGGCCCTTCAAGATCTTTGTTGCCCTCCTTTGGACTCTCTCTAACAGTTTAACATCATCCTTATACTGTGATGTCCAAAACTGCTCCCAGCACTCGAGGTGAAGCTGCCCCAGATCAGAGCAGAGCAGGACAATCCCATCTCTTGCCCAGCTGGTGATGCGGTGCCTGATCTACTCCAGGACAGGGTTGGCCCTCCTGGCTGTCAGGGCACTGCTGACTCGTATTCAACCTGCCTTTGACAGGGACCCCAAGGTTCCTTTCTGTAGAGCTGCTCTCCAGCTTCTTATTTCCAAGTCTGTCTATACATCCAGGGTTGCCCCATCCCAGGTACAGTGTCCAACTTTGCTTTTTAGACTTCGTGCAGGTGGTGTTTGCCCAGTCCTCTGATTTGTTGAGGTCCCTCTGCAGAGTTTCCCTGCTCTTGAGAGAGTCAATAGCTCCTCTCAGTTTTGTATTGTCTGTGCCCTTGCTTGGTCTCTCTTCCAGTCCTGCATCCAAGTTATTTATGAGCATGATAAAGAACACAGGGCTGAGAACGGAGCCTTGTGGAACCCCCCTAGTGACAAGTCACCCGTTTGACGTCACCCCATTCACTCTAACCCTTTGTGCTTGACCTGTGACCCAGCTGCTCACCTATCACAGGCTGTGTTTGTCCAGTTTTGTGCTGGATGTTTTGTTCAGAAGGATCCTGTGAGTGACAGTATGGAAAGCTTAACTGATATCCAAAAGGATTACATCAGCAGACTTCCCTTGATCAACTAGGTATGTTACCTGGTCATAAAAGGAAATCAGGTTTGCCAAAGCAGGACTTTCCTCTCACAAAGTTGTGCTGACTGTGACCGATGACTGCTGTCTTTCAGTCTTTTAACACCTCCCAGAATAATCTTTTCCAAGGAAAGAGAGGAAAACTTCAATAATTTCAGTGTTTCCTACACTCACACCACCTGCAGAATATAAGAAATGCCTTTATAAGAAGGCAAAAATAAAATACTCCATATGGCTGAATATATTTAATGATTACATCTAGACTTGGAGGATTACATAGCATTTTTCTTTTACATAATTTCAGAAACTGAAGTAGGGAACACACTAAGCCAAAACAGAATTTACCGGACACAAGAAGCTGAATACAAGCGTCTCTGCTTTCCCTGCTGGGGAAATGTCCCAAATGTATTTCTGCAGAACTGAATTGCATGTGTCTTATACTCCACAGGGAAGGAGAACCACATCAATGTTCCTCTACTTCTTTCTTAATTAAAATGTAATGCTTTCCATTAAAATTAAATTGTTTCAAAGGAAAGCATTCCCTGCCTATTCTAGCTCCCACAAGTCTAGAGACCCTTTTAACTTATCTTGAGGACTGATTAATTTAACCTACAAAGCTGAATGTGATAAATTGCAGTAGCTCATATGTACTAGTTATATATGCAATACTTGAAGTTAAATAGGAGCTTTCCATCCAGCACTGGAAACTGATCAGTTCCAAGTTAAAGAGAAAAGAATATTTAAATGATTACAAATACACGATATAAAATATATACTTATGTTGCATATTTATGTTTATATATGTATGAGGCTCATTTATGTAATTTTAGCTACTTTCTGTCAAATATTTAACATTTTCTGGCTATACAAAGGCTTAAATTATCTGAATATTTTTAATTATTTCTTACAGTAAAGATGGACATATTCAGTGTAAACTGAAGAGGAAATCTGGACTGTGGAGGAGAGGAGAGGAGAGGAGAGGAGAGGAGAGGAGAGGAGAGGAGAGGAGAGGAGAGGAGAGGAGAGGAGAGGAGAGGAGAGGAGAGGAGAGGAGAGGAGAGGAGAGGAGAGGAGAGGAGAGGAGAGGAGAGGAGAGGAGAGGAGAGGAGAGGAGAGGAGAGGAGAGGAGAGGAGAGGAGAGGAGAGGAGAGGAGAGGAGAGGAGAGGAGAGGAGAGGAGAGGAGAGGAGAGGAGAGGAGAGGAGAGGAGAGGAGAGGAGAGGAGAGGAGAGGAGAGGAGAGGAGAGGAGAGGAGAGGAGAGGAGAGGAGAGGAGAGGAGAGGAGAGGAGAGGAGAGGAGAGGAGAGGAGAGGAGAGGAGAGGAGAGGAGAGGAGAGGAGAGGAGAGGAGAGGAGAGGAGAGGAGAGGAGAGGAGAGGAGAGATAAATTGGACAGGACTCACAATTACCATCTAGTCCAACTGCCGGGCCCTTAGGGCTGAACAAAAATTCAAGCACATTATTAGGGACATCATCCAAATGTGTCTCAAACACTGACAAGGTTTATGCATCAATCACCTTCCTAGGAAGTCTGTTCCATTTTATAACAAACTCCTCAGTAAAGAAGTGCTCCCTAATACCCACGGAGATGACTTCTATGATGAGTTATGCAAACAATAACAATATTACAACTGATGTGGTCTGCATCTACACTATCTACCTTTTACAGCAAAACTCTCTGAATTTCTCATGGAGAAAATAATAAAAGAAAGAATATTTTCTTAGCTAGTAATAAAAAAAAAAAAGACATGGACAAGGACAAAGACAAAAATAACAGCAACAAAAAAACCCCAACCAATCAAACAAAAAACCCACAAAAAACCAAACACAAAAAACAACACCAACACCACCACCAACAAAACAAACCAAAAAAAACCCCTAAAAATTTGGATTCATGTAAATGAGAAGTTAAGATTTTTTTTTTTTTTTACATTTACAAAGGGAGTTTATAACACAATAAATTAAATGTATTCATATAATTTGTTTGGTCACAAGTAAAACACCTACATACAATTTTTTTTTTTAATGGGAAAAGAATCATGCTAGAATCTGAGTGTTTAGTTTTCCTAACTATGCAAATCTGTCCATTTGACTGGATGTGACCTAATAGTTCCAAAGATGCTGCAACGTTTCTCTTACCCCATTAATATCCTCATCACTACCACTTATTAAATTTCTTTTAATAATTTATTATTAAAAAGCTGCTGTACTATAGACTTTGTTAACCCCAGTTTGTGGCTTGAGTTCTTTTTTCTAATTATTTTCTGAGTTTTCAATTATATTATGATTCGAAAGCCTGAAGTGAAATCTAGAAAAAATAAGCAAGTGGTTGTTATACTAAAGAACTTTTACACAGTCATGAAATCAGATGCAGAGGTATTCTGCAGGATTTCCATGGATCTACATTGCTCACCGGGATTTCATTAGGAATTTATATAAATGCATGCATTTATGTGAACTCGTCTATACTTTTTCACTAAAAATGCATAAGCAGTATTTAGTTGAATTCAGTGCTGTTGGGGAAGACGTATGTATGGACCAAGCAGTATCTCATGTGTAATCTTTTTCCTAAACAACTCTCAACACAGCTGGTTATATGACATTTCATAATGTCACAAAAGTAGATTGCTCTTTTTTCAAAATGATAATAGGATGACTTTTAATCTCAACTCCTTTCATACATTCACCCACTTACATTATTTCCACCCGGTATTATGGTCCATTTTCCATTCTATGGAAACATGGTGATAATTCTTAGTGATGTTGCCAGAGTGTTAGTAAAGAACTTGCACTGCAGTTTAATTTGGGTTCCCTCCTGCTCCTCTTGCATTCTTTACACGTGCGAAGGTCCTGCTAGTCAGAACTTTGAATGCCTGATGAATGGAAATTAGACCTTTTGTCTGTGTGCAAGGAGTGGAATTTGAGCGTTTACAGCTCCAGCATGCTGGGTGTGGTTTCTTCATTACTAGTTTGTGGTTGTTGTTTTACATTTAGAGATATTTTGTGGGGCTTACTCTTTTTGAGATTGCACTGTCTATGCTGGAACACACTGGACAGTTCAGGAATGAACAAAAAGGGAAGCAATCATTTCTTTTGCTTCCATAATGAATGTACTGGGGATTATATGGAGATTATATTTAAGAAAAGCCTCATATAAATAACCGAAGCAAGTCAGCAATACTGTGCATGAAGTTGCTGGGCCTCTTTTGGAATCAGATTTTTGAAGTAAAAACAAAAAAAGAAAAGCTAGATCTTCAACGAATTCATTCTACTCATGATAATATCTAACAGAAAAAAAAAATCAAGGTCAGGTTGGATGGGGCTCTGAGCAGCAGCAGCATACTCTTGTGGAAGGTGTTCCTTTCCCATGGCAGGGGACTGGAACTAGACGATATCTAAATTGCTTTCCAATGCAAATTACTCTATGATTTTATGTAATGCTGTCCCTTTTTTTGTGCAGTGGTTCCTGTCAGTCAAAACAAGTATCAGAACAGAGAAAAGAAAGCTGTACTGTAAGTACAGCCAATATATGAATTGAATAGAAAGCTGTACATGGATTTTGCCAAAAAGCTAATGATGGTAAAGTATCAGGAGGTAACTACAGTTTAAGTTTCAAGAAAATTTTAGGCAGAACAGAGCACACTATTGCTGCCCATAAATATAGCTGGAGGGAAAGGCTGAGGTTTTCCTAAGTGGGAAGAATGACTTTTGAAGAACTTCTGTGGGAAGGAAACCAGTGGTTATAAACTACCCACAGCAGAGATTCTCTGGACATCAGGAAAACAGTAACTATTTTTTAATCATTATATGAAATCATTATTTGTAGTAGCAAAAGTAGGTTGGTTGACAAGTTCCCTCTAAAGTCACATTCCTCTGCAGTTTGTTGACTGACAAAACAAGGATGAAACTGCAGAAACTAGCATAGTGCGTTCAGGGTATACTTTTTTCATTTTCTTAAGGAAAAGTTTGTTATAATAACAGTTTGGACTAGTTTCAGACATCACTGAAATGTCACAATGTAGTTGAAAAGAGGTCTAAAGCATTAAAATGTTCAATTTTTGGGGTAGTGAAATACCTGGAGAGACAGAAAACTGATTTCAAGTGGAAAGGCACTGAGAGCTACTTCAGGTACAGAAATCTAAGATATTAAGAGTATCTGGAGTGCAGCTATGATCTTAAAACATAGGTGTCTAAATATTGCAGGAGCACAGCATTTTGTCTTACAAACCAGGATGCAAACTTGGATTCTTTACCATCTAAATAGACCTTACAACTGCTATCAGTTAATTGAACTCCTACACAAGCAGAGACAGGAAATGAAATGTTCATTGCTCTAATTGAAGTTGATAAGACTTGATGTTTAAGGGAAAGTTAAATAAGGAATACAGAAAGAATGGTCTGTAACATTTATGTTTTAGATATACAAAAATCTGGATTGGAATCATGTTAGTTTTTCCTTGTCAATATATCTGAATGAATTGTTTTAAGTCAATCTATTAAATTTACTGGGGCCCCTCCCTTAAATAAACTAAAGTACTTATCAAAGTACTATTGGAAAATGGGCAAAAAATTAAGAAAATCAAGGTCTAACTATGTTGCTAATATTTTTTTGTGTCTAGTGGAAATTTCATACACAATGCGTTACTATGATAGCAGGAAGAATTAGAATAATGATTTTTATTGTGTCATAAATTAATTATTGAAAATTATTTGAGCTTCACTTTTTAAGTCTTCAGATTTTTTTTGCTTCTCATTATGCTGGCATAAATTTTGAGTTAGTAATGTTGTATATTAAGGCAGTAATTTTAACCATGAAGCATAATTTACATAATAAATCTTCAAATTATATACTGTAGCTTGCATATATTTTAAATTAAACATTGCACATAGCTGTACTGGTAAATTATATAACTTTGTGGAATTACCAGTGGTATAGCCTCTGCTGTATGGTGCCCTGAAAGTGCCTCACCTGCAGAGGAGGCTATTAATGCATATTTCATTTGGTTTTTTAATTTTGCTTAGCTGTAAACCCACAATCTGTGAAGGCCAGTGTCTTACCAAACTGCTTTTAGGTTTGAATCCAGGCCTTTTGAACATGTATTGCTGAAATGCTTTTAAATTGGCATCCTGTTCTACTTCAGTACATGGATATGTTGCGATAAATGCCTTCAGAGCAGGTAATACGAATTGGGAATTATTCCACAGAAGATTGCCAGCTACAGTCTTCAGCGTAGGTGCCAAAAGAGTGGTGTTTTAGTGGTAAAAAAATAGAAGAAAAACAGTGATGTGCCCAAATATCCAGAAAATAGTTGACCTCATTAATAATACAGGTTCTTCATGTCCTTTCCCATATGGTGTTATTTTTCCCCATATTCTATCAA
Organism: Chamaea fasciata; assembly: GCF_029207755.1. Taxonomy (NCBI): domain Eukaryota; kingdom Metazoa; phylum Chordata; class Aves; order Passeriformes; family Sylviidae; genus Chamaea; species Chamaea fasciata. The sequence goes on along the minus strand of NW_027094086.1, from coordinate 41,195,896 downwards.
TGAAAAGAAAAGTACATTGGTAGAGTCTGTAAGTGTTTGGTAAAAAGCTAAAATTGCATCATTCTTTATGAAAAAGGGGTTTGCACAAGCCAGAAATGGTGCTAACACCAAATTAATCTGCCCATTGCTTCACTCATCAGGAACACATAAACTCTTTTCATATTGCATTTGAAAGTTATGGCAAAAAACCCAAAAAATCTTCTCTTTAATTTCTTTTATGCTCCTTGAATCTCAGTTGCATGGCTTTAAACCACTTCTCTAATTTAAAAATTGTCTACAAAGAATCATCATAAGGTGGAAACCTGCTCATCATTTTCAAGAGCAAAGAGAATAAAAAGGAGATGCTTCAATTACTTCATGAAATGAAGACTGAGAGCAAAATTACACTCTTATTTATAAATGTAAATGTTATTGTCATGGTGTCACATTCTCAGTTACACATGTATTGTCACTGCTTGTGAGGAGATTTTCATGTGGCAATTATAGGATAAGGTACTATGTGATTTCTATTGCAGAAAATTAAATCAAATAATCATAATATTACCTTAGGAGTTTCCGACCCTCAGATCTTCAGATGTGTTAGACTGAATCAAGATCTCATTAGGTAATCCCATAAAATGACAAAAGTTTGCAAATTAGAAAACTCCTAGGAAAAGGTGAATGTTTTGTAACTATGTACTAGGGATATGATATGATGAATATGATATGATATGATATGATATGATATGATATGATATGATATGATTGATATGACATGTTGGTTTTGGGAGGGGTCTAATGTATTTATCAATAAATGTATCTTCATTCACTCTAAAAGTACTTTCAAAATCTTCCTTAAACAGAAGGCCCCTCATAGTTTCCAATGAAGAAGAGGAATTATTTGGGGTTTGTTTTCATTGTTTCTTAGAAATAGTTAAGTGATAGAAAAAGAAGCTTTGCAGTGTTCCCATTTACAGAAAAAAAAAGGAATGAAAGAATTAGGATATTACGTGATTTTAACCCCAGGCATTGGTCTTTTACTGTAATCCCTTACCCCATATTAGACTTCATAGTTGATATTTGGAATTCTTTCTCCTCAAATTTCACTTCTTATGCTATAGTGAAAAGATTTTAACACCTATTTTTGAACCATTCTCCAAATTGATCACATTATTGAATGAGAAAGCAGTTTGAAACAGAAAGATTTTAATTTTTTTTGAATAAAAAGAATCCAAGAGAGAAATTAAGAAGAGCTTCTTGAGTGAATCTTGTAGCAGACATTTTGATGAAGGCCTGTGTGTCTACACAGTAGATAGTGAATACTGCTGGCCAAGGGGTTGAGGGACTTCCTCAGGTTCTGAGGGGGTTAAAAATGAAAAAAAAGAACTTCTAAACTTTGAGAGGAAATGAAATATCTTCACTGCATATTTTGAATTTTACACGGTAACTATTGACTGCAGAGCCAATATGCTGAACTAATAGTTTCCAGGAGACATTTTGTTTTGTCTCACTCCATTACTCAGTTCCCTGCTCAGTGTTCAGCTTATCCTACTGAGTCACTGATTGCCCAAGGTGAAGACAGCCTTATACAGAAATAAATTAGTTTGGCTTATTTTTTGACTTGATTTTATTTTTCTTCTTATTGTTGAGTGGTAGCAAATGAAATGGTCTTTTTAAAACCTGCAGCGTTCATTTCTAATGTTCAGTTCTTAGTCACATTTCATACTTATGCTTCATAGTAAATGAAATGATTTAATTTCAAGAGATTGTATTACTGGTTTGGACAGAGATCGAAGATCTGCTTGTGAACAATTTGTAAGCAACAACATTAGAAAAAAAAAGTATTTAGGAACAATTCATAAAGTTGTGCTAACTAAACAATATTTTGGGTACTCATTTTCTCCTCTAAAAATCCATTAAATAAGCAGCCATATTATAAGAACACCTGCCCCTTCCTGTTTAACACTGAACTTCCAACAAGCAAGAAAAGAGTGATATTTAATCTTATGTGTAACAATAAGCATCTTAAGTATTCTCACTTCTTCTTTTGGATTTCTTTCATTCTGTGTTTAAATAGTATTTTCTTCCCAGAGAGACACAGGAAAAGAAAAGTATTCACACAAATACCGGTTTGCATAGATACCATGCACTGGAAGAAAGGTCATAGAGTTTCAAGTTCTAATGTCTACAGTAAAGTTTAATGACAAAATAGGTCAATTCAAGCATTAGTCAAACAGAAAGTTCTCAGTTGTGTGCAAAAAATATTATATTTTATAACAAGTATAAAACACAACCAGTTGAAGTTAATGGCTTCAGAAAATCCTCTAAATAAGGATAAGGAAATATTTAAGATCTTATTTAATGATGTAAATTTAGGAAGCAGTAGCTAGTTACTGGTTTGTGTCTCAGTTAAAACAAACAGAAAGGATATTTCACCAAATTCTACTTCTTTAGTAAATTGAACTCAAATCTATGTAAAAAGTAAATTTTATAGAAATGATACCTCAACTTCCAAATCTGATGCTGTAATCCAATGCATGCAAAATGTCATGAGAAAAGGAAAATACTTGTTTAATTAGAATTTGGAGATGACACCCAGGTGAGGGGATGCTATTGAGCTTTTTATAATCATGAGCTGTATCATACACATTTGTTTTTCATGTAATCTGTCATGAAAAATGGTGTTTCCCATATTCAGCACTCATACCAAGAACACATTTTTCCTGGTCATCATACCTAGAAGCGAATTTGCATTGTGGCAGATTAATGGCAAAGCAAACTCTGGAACACTGGGGCAGATCTCTGTTCAAGTATGTTTATCTCCACAAGGGTTTATTGCTGAAAATTTAGCACTCAGCTGGCTTTGTGCAGAGATAAAACATTCGGCTGGGAAGGTGTGCACAGGAGTATTAACAATGTGCCACAACTAAAATGACTTTAAGTGAAAAGACACTCCAGGACAAACTTTAGAGATTCTACCAGCAAACATTCATTGTTTGACAACCCAGTTGTTTTTTGTTCAGGATAAGAGGGTTTCATTGTATTTTGTTATACTTGCAGTATAGCGGGTTTTTTGTTGGTCTTTACCCAGTTTGTTTCCTGCAATATTATAGCCATCTGACAAGCATCAGTAAAAATTGACATAACATGTTTTGAAACTGAACCCTAAGGAGCTGTTAATTACTGTTAGAAAACAAGCTGTCTGCCAGCTCTGTTCTCTATTGCTTAATCTACAGATTTTAAGACCTCTTAGTCTCCATTCTACTAAGAAGACTCCTTGGGCCTGAGCTGTCAGTTCTGAGGTATTTAAGGATGTAGGAAATAGTTTTGGCTGAAAAGTTCTTTGAAGATAGTGTTTCATTTGTGGTCAGCTTAATCAAGCTAAGCCATAATAAGGAATCCCATTCTTCCTAAACCGAGAGTAAAAGTAGCAACAGGATGTTTCTGAGAAGATATCTGTCTTGGGTTATGTAACAAAAAAATTTTATTCTATTCCATCTGTTGAAACCAGTTGGGGAGGTGTTTTCTTTCTCTCTTGTAACTCCAGGGGGGAGGGGGTGGTTGCCTTCTGATAATGGGCCAGCTGTTAAAACCAGGTGGGGCATTGTTCCTTATCTCCTCCACGACACGTCCACCCTCCGGGGCATATCTTCTGTTAATGGGCCATTAAGGCTCACCAATGATATGACACATTACATCATCCCATTGTGAGATGCTCCACCCAGAGGGGGGAGTCAAACCATTCCTACCTTGATAAAAACTGAGACGTAGAACACTAGGCATTCTGGTTTTCCACTGAATTCCCAAAGGAAGACCAGACACATCTCGCCACTACTGGACCCTTTTCTACAGGACCATCTCTACCTCAACAGAACCACATCTGCCACTCCAGGAAGGCTTACTTTGGACTGCTTTCAACACCCTGACCAACAGGGTGTCAGGTCGTATTTCTGAATCTTTCAGAAGAGTTGAAACCTTTCAGAAGGTTTGTAGGATATTTTTTTGTTTGTTTTGTTTGCTTGTTTTTTGTACTACTGCATTTTTATTCTTAATATTTTTAGTAAAGAACTGTTATGCCTATTCCCAAATCTTTTCCTGAAAAGCCTTTAATTGCAAAATTATAATAATTTGGAAGGGAGTGATTTCCATTTTCCATTCCAAGGGAAACTCCAGCTTTCCCTGGCAGATACCTGTCTTCCCAAACCAAGACAATATCCTTTATTGGAAACTTACCTGAGTCACATGTAACACATTCATTTCAATGGGGGAAAATTAAAATATTTGTCTTTTCAAAGCACTTAGCTTGAAAAATAGTAGATTTATGACTCATTCATCTTCATTCATGGTCCAAAGATTTTCAGTTTATGCCCTGACAACAAAGAATTAATACTAAGTCCTCTGAAGTTCACAGACAATAAAAATAACAATTCTCATTAATCTGAGTGTCTTGAAAGAGATGCTCCAGGTACCTATTTCAGTCAGATGAGTGTTAGAACCTATAAAGACTTTTGTGGGAAAGGTGCACCTTTTCCAATCTTTGTCCCATAACAGCACTCTCCCATTTGCTCTCAGTGTCCCATGGTCCATGTCATTGAGTTCTGCGATCCATTCCCACCAGAAATTCCACCACACTCTTAAAAATTACCCTAAAAAACAATAATTAATGTCTTCCTCAAATTAACACCTTTTCTTTAAGAATCTTCACTACGTTAAATTATATAAATATGCATGTCTATATATAGCTACAAGTAAATTTCTGTTTGCATTAAGGCTTCTATTAAGTTTCTTTTTTAAGGCTATAGTACAGATAATTGAAAAATGACTCATTTTTACCTCCAGATTCATAAGTCATAGCAACTAACCTTTTGGAAATAAACTGTGTCTCGGTCATTATAAGTGAGAACCCTGCTTAAATTTTATTTCTCTGTGTTTTATAGTAGGTCAGATTACAGGTTTATAGTCTCTTATATTGTTCTAATAAAGAAAGGAATCACTCTGTGCTTTGGTCTGTGTCTCTGCTAGGATTCTTTCATAGGAAAACTGTGTAAGTGGTTTCCATGGATAGAGATTAAGTTCGGAGCATCTCATCTGTGCCTATGCTTGTACTGCTGGGTATGAGTTCTGTGTCAGAAGTATAAACCATAGCAGATTGGAATGGGGCCTAAAAGTACCCCTTTGCATTGCTATTTCCCCCAAGTACATAAGTATAATCTCTTTTCCCACTATACTTTAATCCACTCTGCAAGTCTGCAAAAGTTAAACTCATTTCAGTGTAACTGGTTAGAATCATTAGATATTTTTAAAGGTTTATTTGTAGAACAATTGATATTTATAGTATAATAATGAGTACAAGATAATGCAAGAATTCTGAATTTTCCCTCAGTATTTCAAAAATTCCTTTCACTTATGATTTTCACTAATTATTTGAACATGAACAAAATTAACAAATTACAGTGGTTATATCATTAATCACAGAACTTAGTGATTATATCTTATTCTTTTTGAGTAACAGGAGAAAAGAAGGGAAGGGAATAGTTCATGAGTGTTACTATTTTTGTTATACGTGTTTAAAAGAAAAAGATTTTCAGGTTGAATATTTAATTTCCATTTATTCTTTTCAGTCTTCCTAGTAGTGAGTTTTACTGTATGAAAAATATGTCAAATATAATAAAATGCTAGTTCAAAAATTAAAGCAATTCTCTCTCCTTCATCTTTTTTTTTTTTTTTTTTTTCAGAGGAGTAGATACATTATCCAGTTTGGTAGGATGTGTAGTCTTTGCTTTTACATTTTGCTAGTTTATAAACCGTTCTTCTCACAGGTTTTGAAAGAGATTATCTTATTTGCTTGTGTCCAAGCATAACACTGAATAAGTGTTTGAAGCTGCACCCGTCTCCAAATCCTAAGCAAAGCTGGAGAAAATTATTAAATTTGGAATGTATTTCCTAAAGGACAGGATCAATGTGATCTAGGCCAAACAAAAAGAAACTAATCCTGCAGACTAGGACACAGTTCCAAAAGGGCAGGAAGAAGGAGGAGAATTTCAGCACCACTGTAAAGAACTGCGATCCTTAAAATCACTTCTTTGCTATTACCTTATCTTGGAAAGAATGAAAACCGCACATGCTAGCAGTTTACAAGGCTTGTTTTCCACACATGGAAAGGGTCTAAGTATGGGCAAATCCAGCTCATTTTTCAAATCTGAGCAGAGTCACAATACAGGTCAGCCAACACCTCTAGTTAGGTACTTCCTTGTAAATCCACTAAATCCTAGGAATGGCAAATGTTCTTGTATCTAACGTACAGCATGTTGGCAGAGTCACATGCAAAGCAGGGCTGCTGGTGGTGCTTCTCAGTGACAGTTTTTCTTGTAACATTCTAGAGGCTGAATGCAGAGCATGAAGAACCTTATTTCAGATCCTTCGTTTGTCTCAGTAGGTTCAAAGTCATATGTACCAGCATGGAGGGTGTGTTAGTATGCTGAGTTTTCTGTAGGGAGGGTGCTACTAGGATGGCCTCTGTGAGAAGACACCAAGGATAGAGATGGCAGACAAAGCCAGTTTCAACTGGCTTCAAGATAGACCCACCTCTGTCTAAAGACAACCCATTGGTGACACTGGTTGTACCCCTGATAACACATTTAATAAAGGGTATGTGATAACTTAATTAAGAATGATAACATATTCAAGAAAAGCTAGTATGACAATGCTTTTTGTGTGACTGTGGTTAGCGTTCATTAAGCAAATAAAACGAAGTTTTTATTGTTAAGCTACTAACATTATCAACAAGTTCTGTGCAGCAGCTATTTGAGAGAGGGGTGAGGAAAATATGAGAGAAACGACTCATCAGACACTGAGATCAATGAAGAAGGAAGGGAAGGAGATGGGTCCAGGTGCTGTTGCAGCTTATGGAGGAGATAATGGTGAAGAAAGTTGAAGTAACCCATGAAGGACCATTGTGGAGGGTATCCATGCCGCAGCCTGCAGAAGATCCAGAGAAGGTTCATGTGCCCTGAGCAAAGATGCAGTCTATGGAGATCCCACACAGGAGAAGACTCCTAGTAAGAGTTGTGGACCAAGTAGAGGAGCCCATGCAGGAACAGGTTTTCTGGAAGGACCCGTGACCCACAGGTGACTCACAGTGGAAAACTGCAGCATGGACCTTTCCTGCAAGACTGTACCCCATGAAAATTACCCATGCTGGAGAAATTTGTGGGACTGTGTTCTGTGGGAGGGACAGACGACTTTTGCTTTTGAATCTCTATGATAATACTTCACAGGTATTAGTGTGATCATCTATTTTTATCCTTAAGATGCAGACTAGTATGCTAAGGATTTTTATGTGATTGAGGTTAGTTTTCTTTAAGAAAATAAAAATTCATTTAGTGTTCTTAAGCTACTAACATTATCGAAGAATTTCGAAGTCAATCCTCCAGCCAAAACCAAACCAAAATTACAAAATATTATGACAGCCAGATATGCACAATTCCACAATACAGTCTTCAGATAAATGTTCACTTTTAGACATGGGATGATTAGGATAATGAAAAGTATTATAATGTTATGATGGCTTATTTCTATAGACTTCTTTTCATCTACAGACCAGTCATTTCCACTTTTTGAATTCAGGTCTACTTGATGGGGTCAGATCTATCTAACTGGAAGATACTCTTGCTTTCTCTGCTATGTATTAGGTTCAAATTTTAATGTCTGCTGGTTGCCATAGAAGTTATCAGTATTTAATAATCTTGAAAAGGATGTTGTTACTACGTAGGTAAATGACATCCAGAGTAAATACCAAAAGCACACAAAAATATAAATGAAAGCATATGCAAATCTGTGCAAATGATAATGCAAATCTGTTCTCCATGTTTGAAAATGTATGTACTGTAACAAGAAGTATCTAAAGTCCAAGGTTTCTCACACACAGTATCGGGAAAAGTCTTAAATGTTGGTTTTTTTCATATTTTCCTTTTCCTTAGAAGCTCTTCAAATGTTTGATTTTGCTTTACCTGCAGTAGTGATTCTAACATCATGTCAACTGTGAGACTGTAACATAAACAAAGATTATGACTTAAAGAGGAAACAGAAAAATAAGCTCTTTCTCTGTTTTGTGATTGCAGAAATGCCCTTAAGCAAACTTTTGAAAGTTTTCTTTACAAAAACTCTACTGGAGTATTCAGTGGGCTTTCTTTTATCTAAGGGATTTAATTGTATATCAGCAGAGTTATTTGGAAACATTTTGGTGCCAGTATAAAGGTTTTTGTCTGACCACTTTTAATGACTTTTTAGAAGATTAAAGTGTTACAGGTTTTAAGAAGGAGTGTAGCATGAGGTTGAGAACATTAACTTTGCTTTCACACTTGATGAAATCTAACAAAACTGTAACAGCCAATAAATTTTACAGAAATTTCCTCAGCAGCAGTATTTCTTGCTATTGCAGTCACAATGTAAGTCTGTATGTGAAAGCTATGTGAGAAGAGGTGCTTAACTTACTAAGAGCAAGTATCACGACATTATCATAAACACATTGTCAGCACTTATTTTAAAAGCATCAGCTGGCAGCCATTATTAACTGAGTTTGGACTGCAAGGACTGACTGAATGTGATATATGTGTTATTTTAAGAGCATTTACCTTCTGAATTTTTATATCGTGTAGCAAAATTGGCTTCTGTTTTAACATTGGGAATGTAAAGAAGAATTTAATGACTAAATGACTACTTTCTGCTTTTTGAAAGCACCTGTTAGTGTGGGCTCCCTACAGCAATAGACACAAACCTGAACACTTCATCTTATTTTAAATATATATATATGTATTCAACAGGCAGAGCATAATAATGGATCCATGGAGAAACTGCTAAACTAAATGACCATATTATATAATGAATATATATATTCATAAGTGGATTTTGCCATCCCAAGAATTTGCCTTGGGCAAAACCTTCTTCTCGGTGGTATTTCTGTACTCTCTTTGGGTCAAAAAAGATACGAATTATTATGCTTTTGTCACCCACTACTGTTAGGATTTAGTTTTAGATGGGAAAATGTCAAATAGAACAATGCACATTGAAGTTATAGTGCAGTGCCTGTCTAGCTTCTCCATCCCTTGTGTTTACATTTTATAAATCTAATTAGTATTGGATGGTAATAGACTGCATGGTTAACGATTTTATATCAAATATTGAATTTTATTTACCTGTAAATTGCTTCCAGCTACTAACATATCTGAGTAGCTTGCATCTGTTTTTAAATGCTTCATTCATTTTACCATGTGCAGGTTAGGAATAGTTTTAGGAATTGTGCACGTTTTACTTAGCTAGGATTAGCATCAGCTCATGAAAATATGAATATCAGACTCTGCCTACTACTATTTTAACATGGAGTAAAAGACAATGCACAGAGACCATAAAACTTATCTAAAGACTGCTACAATAAGGGAAGCTTGTTTTTGTTTGATATGTTTTGCATAGACATTAGCATTTTTTCTAGGACATTAGCATTTTTTGTCTCATGTTTTCCCTTTTGATAATATGCCCAACGTACATAGACTCCATCGAGAAGTATATTATGGCACTTAAAAGCATTGAAGTTAAATGATGTTAATTAACAAAATTGAGTTTTCTATCTATATGTGTAGTTCACACAGCCTATATTTGTCCTGCTTGCAAGGAACCTGGTTAGCTTTTCAACAGATTTTTGTAGCAAAACATCTGCTGTTAAATAAATAGATATACATTTCAAAAATAGAATCATTTTAATTTACTTTTCAAATAAGAAAATACTGTTGCTGGAGGGAGCACGTGGCTCTGCAGACAGGACAGCTTCGTCTTTGGAAGCAGATCATCTGATACTGAGCTCCTGGGAATGTTCCAGGTTGAAAACCTTAATTTCTGATTAAAAAAAAAAAAAGGAAAAAATTTTAATCATGAAAGAGTCATCTTACACTCACTGATGTGGACTACAATCCTTAGAAATCCTGAGTGCGTAGTTCTGAATTAGTGTCTCAGACACATGCACAAAAAACTGCTTTGTGTAAGCTATTCTCTCCAAGTTTATCATGCCAGTCCTTAGCTACTCTGTTCTGTCTCCTTTAGGGGCAGGTCCAAGACTGCCTTGGTAGTAGGTATGGAAAAAAAGTAATTTTGTGTCTGACTATAACCTGTTCTCATTCTTCTCTTTCTCCAAGGCTTTCTAAACACTTGGGCAACAATGTGCACTATGCATTTATTCAGGCTGCTATTGGCACACATAAGCATTTAATTTCAGTCAAAGCAAGACTACAAGGCTTGCACATGACCTGAGGAATCCTTCTGCTGCACTTGAATATTAACTAGACCTCAGCCAAGCTCAAACTCAAATTCCACAGAAAGGAAAGCTATTTAATAAAGGCAACAAAATATATTTTAATAAATGTTATGCTTCATATACTACTGTGTTCTTCATGAAATTAAGACAAACTCTAGAAAGGATTGTGTTTTCAGATATTGGTACCAAAAATGTCTGCAAAATCAAATCTTCACTGTGAAGTTGTTCTAAAAGAGAGAAATTATCCTCAAGGGTTTGAGGAGGTTTGAGCAAAACTTATATTTTTAAGAAATATATTTATAAAATCAAGGCTATTGTAGTCCTTAAGTTGTATTGACTCTGCTTTGTTGTTTTCTGTGTGTCATCTTTTTTTATTTGTCTGTCTATATGTTTAGTTGCATATTGTCTGTTTGGGGGGAAAGAAAAAGCAAAAGTCAAGACTCATAATTTCTTGCCAGCATTTCTGCTTAGTTCATTTGTAATAAAATGAACTTCTTTTCACTCAGACCTCAGGATGCTTAATGAAAGTACTTCTGGTAACACTCTCTCTATTCCATCTAATATGAGTGGCAGGAAGACTGTCGTCCAAACACTTGAATATAAGTGACAGCTGTGCATCACTGTGAGCTGATGCATTCCTTCAGTTCACCAGAATGTGGCATTTGGCAACCAGCATCTTCAGGTATATTCACAACAGTAACTTCTGCTCTCTGTTATTCCAAACGGATATGAGGGCTTACCTTAAGGCACAGAAGATTCCTCAGTTATCAAGAAACTTGACATAGCAAGGACATAAAAGCTGAGAAAGTGAAGATTTTTTTTCTTTCCCAATCACAAGCTGAGCAGCTGGCTTATGTCCTGGTTCCCCTGACAAACTGCCTCTGGCTATGATGGTATTTCTGTTACAACTTCTCAAGGCTCTCTGTGACACTGCTATGTAGTAACCACTTCAAGCAGATATTAACCTTTCCCATATCTTTAAAACTGGTAGACCAAAACATTCTATCTGAGACTCCTATTGAATCTAATCAAAGTCAGCGATTTTTAGGGTTTTGCTCTTAAAAGGTGACTGAAATTTGGGGCATGTTGGTTTTATGAGACAAGATGCCAAGGCATTCTGAACAGCAAAGGTCAATTTAAAATTATTATTATTAATATTTAAGACTATGTAACTAACAGCAAAATAAGTAACACTTATTTCTAATTATGCTTGAGAGAGTGTCTGATCAAAATTATACATCACCAGATGTGTACTTTGGCACACAAATAATCAAGAAAAATACAATGATGTTAAAGTTAGACACATGTATATTTAACCAGTGAGAACTATTAATTTTCATTTTGGGTTCTGCGTATATTATGAATAGGACTTTTATTACAGGGGGACAGTCACCTGATACTCAAATATGATTTAATTACTGAAGAATATTAAGTGAGTGCCCTGTGAATTCAGTGCATTTGTCCATAAAAATACTCATCTATGATTTTTAACTTGACTTGTCAGCAGCAATATGTCAAATCATCAGTATATGTGAGAAATATGGAGATATAGCCTCCATATTTAAGTAATTTTTGCTGATTGGTCCAACATTTTATGCTAAGGAATTGCACATAAATCAAACTGCAGAAGGACATGAATGTGCGAATGCCTTTTGCTAATTCTCCAAGTACACTTTAGGCTTCTTTTGAAATATTTATTTTTTACATCTCAAAAATCTTTTGATAAGAAAACACAGAAATTGAATCAATTTGTAAATTAAACAAGGAAGCTTTAGAATTTGTCACATGGTGATGAATATTTAAAAAAAAAAAAAAAATCTTGCAAGTATACAACTTACCCTGATGTTCTAGGGTCAAATTCTCACTACTGGATACAATGGAAAGTTAGATAATGAGTAAAAGATGCAGTTCTTCTGTAATCAAATAGCTTTTCAGATCCCTGAAAGTATTTGCAATAGTTAATTGTAATGTAACTGCTGTGTGCTCTGGTTATACAGGCTATATCATATATTTAATCCTTAAAAAGTTCTGCTGATGAGTAATGTTCAATATGCAAAATTTATATTTCATTCCACCAGTTACATGATTGAATACTGTATGAAAAAAATGTAGCTACATTCCTGTTCATATCATACAAGTAAAAATGCATACTAATTCTGTATTAAAAGTAATGAAATATAAAATTTCTTGTTTTGGTACCACTCAACAAGTAAAAAAAACCTGATAATTTATTAATAAGTTCTGAAACAATGAAAGTTGACAGATATTTGGCAATCCAAATCTCTAGAAATTGCAGAGTTTACCAATCTCTATTAGTTAATGGGAGGTAGAATATGGTTTAAAGCTTTGTGTACAGGGTTCTTAGCTATATACTTGAAATTTGAAGGATTCAGGGGCTTCACACCGGACAAGAAAGAACAGTTTTTCTCTACTTCACTCTGCATAAAATTAGGTGTGTAAATGGATTTTTTAATACTTTTTTTGTAGTGTAGCTAAAATGTGTTATTTTTGGGTTTTTGTTTTAAATTTGGACACGGTTGAAGTTAATAAAAACAATAATTGGCTATTAATATACTCAGGATTTAAGATTGAAAACAACATTTTAAAATATTTTTGTGCAAGAAATAGGGCAATTACCTCTGCTATGATGACTGGTGGAAAAGCAGCAGACAGTCCTTATCTTCAGCAACTTAACAGCAATATGTGACTCATTCAGATTTAAGATAGGCTTCTCTAAAGTACTTCACTGGCCTGGCAGATACCACAGTTGCAGCCGTCTGTCTGGATAATAATTGTATTCTCCATTATAAACCAGAGTAGAAAACCTGGAGACACAATTTATTTCCTTCTTACTGTGTTGTTAGTGATGCCAGGTTGGTTCTCTCTCTATTTCATTTTTCTAAGCTATATATTTCCCATCTATCTATCTATCTATCTATCTATCTATCTATCTATCTATCTATATCTATATATCTCCCCATTTTATGTGGATGATTAGCACAATATATCAGTGTAGATAAGATATCTTTTATAGTGATCATGAGAAATATAATTAGCTAGAAAACCCCAGGTAAGACTATTTGTTTGTGTTAATATCTTTGGATCTCAATAATAGTGATAGAACTTACATTAGTCTTTCTAATTTACACTAATTAGGTTAATTCCACTAATCCACGTGAAATTAAATATCAAATAGTAGTGTTTACAAAATAAACTGATGTAGATTCTTGTTTCACTTTATCACATGCCTTTTCAGCATGTCATGTTGTGGCTATAGGAGGAAGAGCCAAAGTTGTCTCCCCCAGAGTGATACGTGTCAAAATATCCTGTCATTAAAAAAAAAAAAAAAAAGGCTTTGAACTTGATGTAAAAACTCTGTCTAACATGGTGGCTGGTCATGCCTGTCACTGGGAGAATTATATCTGTTTTTTGGACACTGAGTGTTAGAAAATGGGAAACACAGTATTAATCATATAGGATTTGTTTTATTAAATAGAGAAGAAATCAATATTGATATTTCTTTTTCGAATGAGCGGTAACAAAGAGCTTTAATGCTGTTTCCAGACTTGTGGAGAGGGTCTGGGAGGAGACCTCAGGAGTATAGTTTTCACACAGCAAATTCAAGAGTCAGAAGCTGGTTTGGCAGCTGACTTTCCCCATGATCAGCGGGAAATGAATGTACCAAATTTGCAGCTGTTCGGCACAGGTCAACTGGCCATTTTTCCTGCTTTGTAGGAGAATTGCAGCCTTCCAAATCCTTTTCTGTCCATGCTAGCCCCTCCTCCTGTGCCTGAACACTTCTAGGCAGGACAGATGTGCCCTGGAGGATGAGAAGCAATGTGTGCTGGGGCAGGTGCCTGAGCTCATTGCTAACCTGGCAGGGAGCAGGCAAGTTCCTGGATGTGGACTTGAAGTGGCTCGTGCAGAGCACATCTGGTTGTCCCTGTATTCTCACAGATCTCTCTATTACCTGTTGATGTCTCTTTAAATTGAAAGGCACTGGCTTCAGCGAGAATTACTAGTAGGAAATGAGGTGAATACCTACTGATTTATAAGTATAGAGGATTGGACTAAAGACAGATTAGATTTTTGAAAACTTGTAAATATTGGCATGAAGATGTTGATAGAGGGGAAAAGAAGGAGGTCACAACACCATTCCTTCAGGTCTCTACCATGCTGACGCATCTTAGTCAAAAGGATTTTATTCCTAATCCCAGAAACATAGGATTCTAAAGCAAATTAGTCTTTTCCAGTATAAGAAGACTGGTATTTGTGAGCTAACTAAAAAATTGTGTCATCACTTGAAGTCAACCACAGTGCCTAGGACTAAAATAAAATATTCTCCCTGTGTAGCTTAACCCACTGGCTGTCTCAACTAACAAATCAGATAAAAAATGGGGGTCATGGCCTTGGAGTGAGACAGCACAGCTCCACTGACTAAGCCAATTTAGACCATCTGAGGCTAGCATTCTGTGAAGCTGAAATTGTTCACTTGATTAATGGACCAACTGTCTAGCTCTTATCTCACCTGGACTGCAACCAGTCTCTTGTTGTCAAATGCCAGCATGAAGTCCACAACCATGAGCGTCAGTAATTTAACATGTAATGAGCTGAGAAACAGTACCACAATTTTTGCTGCCTTGATATATGACCTAACTCTGCAGTTCAATGTAAGACTTGTTTTCTGAGTTTTAAATAATATAGAAACACTAGCCTGAGGAGAAGGAAGTGTAAAGGCTGTGTAATCTGTTTGCAGCATCTGTGTTTGGACCACTGACAGAAAATAGAGAAGCAAAACACTGTTATATTTCAATATCAAGTGTAACACTCTGAATGGGGAAGTAAGGGAGATAAAAGGTTATAATTCAATGGTGCACATTTTTAAATTAATGTGACCTAAATTTCTATTGTAATGTATAAAGCAATGTACCTTCACTCAGATATTTTTTTATAGTACTGTATTTCTAGATTTCTAGTTTTATGTGATAGTACAAATTTTTGTCCCCATACTTCCTCCTGGGACACACCAGTGCTAGTAGTTATTCAGTAGTTTAAATAGATTACACCTGTTTTCACTTTCCGTTCAGGTAATTATTAAATATTTAAATGTATGTCTGATGAATTCCACTCATGAATAGAAACATCATAAAAGGGATCTATTTCTAAGCAACACCATCTTACCCAAGCACAGGGAGACACCATTTGTTTGATTTAATTGTTTTGTAGACACTCATGGAATTTGTCATGAGCTTCAGACAATATCACTGTATGTGAATTCAAATCAAATGGCCACCAGGACTACAAGTGAGGATTATATTGCTTTTTAGCATCTCTGTTACTTGACAGCCCAGAATTTTTTTGAGTTACAGGGTTCTATAATGGAGTTGCTTCAATCCTCCACCTGGAATCATTCTGTCTCAATAATAGCAAAAGTATATTCAAAAAGATGGTTTAAACTGGCAAAATTACTTTGACAGATGCGTATTCTAGCATTTGCTGAGTCTGAATGATCCAACACCTACAGAGGAAGAGGAAGCCTCAGGAACAATTCAGTGTTGCGTAGGGGTACATCAGTCCAGGTTAATCAGCTTAATAGATGTCTCATTGTATGACTGAGGAAGATTTTGAGTCTATTATGAAAATGACTTTATTGTAAAGTGCTTCATTTGAGCCTCTTTATTAGAATATTTCGAATTAATTTCAGGGTAGCCGCACAGACCAAAAATGCGAAAAAAAATCAGATTAGATAATTACACAACTAATCTTGCAAAAGTGAATGAGATATCAACTACATCCTACTACTATATCTCCTCCTTTATGGTTTTTCTAAAGTCAGAAAGATTATCGAATATTACTTTTGCTTTCATGTAGAAAAAACTTCCCTAGACTTAACATTGGGAGTTTGTCTGAAGCCAGTTACACGTGTACACATCACGGACAACCAGATTGGAGATTTCAGGAGCCATTGTAAAATATCAATGCCACCAGTGGCCAAAATTTTTGCAAAGTTGGAATTGATCATGCTTTTTAAATTCTGTTTATTTCTGTGATTGAAATCTAATCAAATCATATAGAACTACAGGGTGATTTTTCAAAGACAAAAAGTGAGCTGGATACTCTTAGGAGTTGTCAGTCTGGTGGTCTAATAGAGGTGAGGTTGTTATGTTTTCATGTCCCCATGACCAACGAGTAGTGAGGCTGAGCATTATACCCAGTAGAGAACAGGCACACAAAAACATCTGTGTACACATTGCACATACACATACACTTATTGGGATATCTGTAAACACACACATGTTAAACGTGGTTGTCTCCAGCACAGGGCTCAAACACTGCAGCAAGCTGTGTAGGAGTTACACCTGGATCCCAGTCTCCCCAGCTGGCAACTGGGCATATGAGCCCCCAAGGTCACAGGGATGTCCGGGAGCTGGTACAGAACCATGTCTCAAATGCATACACATAGTGCTCTCAGTTGATTCCCATGGTCTCACTAGCAGACAGCCTGAACCTCCTGGTCTCTCCACTAGCCAGGTCCTTTGGTTGTGGCATTCCTAGAGACCCATCCATAAGCACCCATGGTTCCCACACCACCTGTTTCCTGGCTAGTCCAGCTTCGTACTCCTTGTGATCACACCCTGACCTGCAGCCTGCTCATAGGTGACCTGTCCCTCTTGTCACCACAGCCCTGACTTTCCCAAGCTTATTTCTCCCCAAGACACTGCGATTCCTCTGTTTCTCTGCCTTTGGTTTTTCCCCTAAGCACCCCTCAATGGACTTGTGCAATCCCAAGTGCCTCTACCCCTAATAGCTCTAGCAACCCTGTAATAGTCAGACCTAAAAACTTGGCTGAAGAGGACTAGTGGTGCTGAGGATGTGGGGAGACTCAATGGTTCTCCTGTGATGGCCATGGGAAGAGCTGGGGCAGGATATTTATTTGAATTGCTCCATCTTCTCACAACCTAATTTTTTTGAAGCTTAATACTTCAATCGGGCCAGTATATAGCCTTACTGATTTAAGTAATGACCAAAAATTCATTAAGAATTCATAAATTTAATATACTTACTAGAAATTCTTGCATTTTCTAACCATACAATCTAGCACAAAGTACAAAAACACACCTCCAGGTAAGCAACCCATGTTAAGTTCATTGAAATCTTAAAACAGTTGTAATAGTTTAGGAGTGGTGTTCGCCAATTTAGTACTTCCGCTAAAAAGACCATGAACATTTCTTTAATTTATTGTGCATTTTCTTCCATGTTAGTCCTAAGCTAATTATAGCTGGTTTAGAAAAAATGTATTTAGTTGTCTACTTCAAATTTGCAACATTGTTTCTCCTCTTGTTCTCACACTGTTAAAGATTAATAAAATATTAATAAAATAATTTTCACACAGTGTGTATTTATTTCTGGGTTTTAGATATAGGGAATAAATAGCTAGATTCTCTTTGCTTTCCCATGGGACCTGAACATTAAACTTTAGTTAAGCTATTTCCCAAATTAAGCAGCCATCCAGCAGTTATTTTTCAAAGAAGAAAACTTACTGTCTGAGATAATAATCCAATTTTGGCAGCTGGGACAGATATAGAAGTATAAATCTTTGCAAAATCAAATAGTGAATAAAATCAGAAGAGTTGAAAACTGTGTTCTAACTTGATAATCAAAATCTGACTCATGGGAAATACTTAAAATAAAATTTTCCATGCTAGTTTCACTGAAGAAATACATTTCATTTTTGCTTTCACCAACACTATTGTATTCCACCACCACAAAGCAAGAAACTACATCCCATTTTCAAGGAACTCTAGTGGTATTTAAGGTGTTCAGAGTCCAATTTACTGGCATCTGCTCAGGGAACTAGAGTGATGACAGACCTGAAAGATGATTCTTTTTCCTCATCCTCATCTGCTGGGAATCTCTGATGGAAGAAAGGATGACTTTCATGACATCAAAATAATGAAAAAACATGAACTCTGACAAGTTGTCCAATACTATTTTTGTAACCAGGTAAAATTACATTCCTTACACAGTATTCTTATTGGATTCACAGATAACAATGTGGTACTATACAGCCCTGCAAAACCTCAGCCCCAAAGGAGATGCTCTTACCCCTCTAAACACATACCTACCTGGATGTGCTAGTTGTGTGGACCTGCAGCAGAAGAGAAGCTTCCAGAACTAGTGAGCAAAAGTTATCAGTTTGGAAATTTTGTAAGTTCCGTATTAGTTAGTTATCTCTGAATTTTACTCATACATTTCATTACATTCCTACTGCTACTTTTTTTAAAAAAAAAAAAAACAACTTTAAATTAGAATACTTAACTAAAAGTGCCAGGCTGTTACTTGGAAATAAGATGAACATGGGTTACAATCTTGTTTAATATGTCAGCTAAATGAAATTGAGTCTTTTCTGTTGCTCTAGTATTTAATATAGAGATCTGAAGAGGCACCTCAGATTACTCAAACCTCCTTACTTTTACAAATTAGCAATAATTTTTTCAGTCTTTCATGAAAGTGTTGATCTACTGTACAGTGCTATAATTAATGATTAAAAACACCCTTGTCAATGAGGGGAAAAAAATCTGTTTTGCTTAGTCTGTTATTCTTTCATCTTTATCTGTTGATCTCAGTTGATTTCAATCAATATGAATGAATGAATTCTAATTGCAAATATCGGGACATTAATTCTTTTAGGATGGCAAGCATGCTCAGAGCCTTTTAGTTTCATTAGCAAAGAAAGAGGTCCTTCTGATTAAAATAGTAAAGCAAATTTTTCTTAAAACTTTAAAGAAGGGTAGCCCAGACAATCACAGCTTTTGCGTCCAAGTTTACTACCAACAATTTATCTTGAAAAGCTACAAAAATCTATTCTCATCCAAAGTCTCACCATACACTTACATGCAAACACACAAAACCTAAAATTTTTCCATCCAAACACTCCCAAGGTCAAAATCAAAAAGCAACTGCAAGTAAGTAGACACCAGCGAGAGAAATCCATAAGACTTATTGAACAAAGGGATGGCTCATGAATTTCAAAAATGGTTAAGGATACTCATAAGGAAAAGAGGGTCCTAACTTTACATACAGATACTGGGTTCTGATCAGACAACCACAATAAAGACTGATACTCTGGAGAATTCCAAAAATTTTGGTGGAGCCATCAGTACCAGTAGTCCTCCCAAAAAGGCTTATATGGACTAGAATGGAGAATGGAACAGAAAGTTTTATTTTATGCAAGCATAAAAGGTGAAAAAATCAGACTATGTTAAGCTACCTCCATGACAGCAAGTGCCAAAAGCAACTAAACTTAAATACAGATTAAAAAAAGCAAACTGTTATTCCTGTTTAAAATGTGGAACAAATGAGAACAGGAGCAGACCTATAATTTCCTATGCATATCAACTCAGGGTTGCCAGTTTTCAAATGGATCTTGGTTAGCATATCAAAATCGTAACACAAGTATACTCACTTTAAATTGTTAAGGCTAAACAACCCTGCCATTTTGTACATTATTTTTCAGTGTGTACCATCTGCTCAGCTGAAATTCAGCTTACAACATTTATTTCAGTAAAATAAGAAATCTGTTTTTCAAACTTTATTATTCAGTTGAAAATCGTTATAATGATGTCACTGTAAAGTTAACCACGTTTTATGAATGAAATTAGATTTACACATCATGTAGCACTAGAAAAGTTTCAACATTCTCTTGTGGTACTTCAAGAGACAATGGGGTGAACCCTCACATATATCTAGTTGCATGCTTCTAAAGTTTTCTTTCGATGAAGGTCAGTGGCAAGCTTCATGACACAAAAGCTAGCTCATTTATCTGCAAAGTTTGCTTCATGAAGAAAATCAATAAAAACTTGATAAACTCTTCAGTCATTTACATTTCAACACTGTAGAGCACAAAAACATTGCTTTACAATAATTGATCTTAATGTATTTTCCATGATTTTCTACTTTATAACTGAATAATCCTTTAACATGCAGCAGAGAATTGAATTATTGCACATCTGTGGCTACATGATCAATGTATAATAATATGCAAATTTTTCTTTCCTCCTGAATTTTGTTTGATGAAAAAAAAGATTTCCATATCAGTTTTCAGCTTTGCTAACACTTGGGTTTGTGTGACTTTAATGGAATCATGCAATTATCAAAAAAGACAAAACTGCACGTTCACTTTAGCTGAATAGTTTTGGATACTGTGCTTGAGGTACCCTGGCTAGATGTGTATAACTCACTCCAACACTTCCAAGTAAACATCCTCAATGATTCCTGCTCTGTCTCCCTAGCAACATCTCCTCTACTCTGCCCTTGCTAAAGCCATTGCTGCTTTCTTTCTTTTTCTCTGTTGGATTCTACCTAAGAAAAAGATGCAGCAGAAGTGATGAGATTTGAGTCATTAAGCAAGACATAGTTAACAATGCCTTCAATAAATTCGATTTTCATATAGAGGATTTCTTTTTAGAAATATGATGCTAAAAAGAGATGTTTCACCTTTTTTTTAACACAAGCTTCTGATAATATTTATTTCTTCCCAATTAGTCTTTGTAAGTATTCTTTCAAGGGCAAATAGCTGTTTTCCAGCTCTAGTAAAATCTATTCATAGCACAATGCCTTATAAAGTCTCATGTAGAAATGACAAGGTCTGAAGATGTTAATCTCGCAATTTAATAGTTTGCTGCTAGTTTTTTTTTTTGTCATTTAAAATATAATCTCTTTTTTTTTTAACGAATTTGTTTCAAAGATCAGTTGGAGCCAGAAAATGCTCCATTTCGTGTAGACAAAATAATAAATCCATAATGAAAGAGTATAAAACCTCTTCTTACATGATTTCATCAGACCTTTTATTCAGACCTGACTTGATGCAATTTCCTTCAAGTTTAATAATAAAAAAATCTCAAATTAAATTTACAAATGCATAAATACCTATTTTGTTTAATATGAAATGGATTGCAGAGGTATTTTATGATGTGTTGTGACACAGCTTGACTAGACTCTATTACCTCCTGACAAAGATAAACTTGAAAGGTGCAACTGATAAACACAAAAATATTAACACAGGAATTTATTTACACCTGTGTTACAAATGAATTTACTTAATGATCAGCTCAGAAAATATTACTGATGGTTCAGTGATTCTAGCATGGGCTCAGATAAGATCACTATGCACAGAGGAATTTGAGGACAACTCATAAAAAACATCTAATCCCAATGACCATGATCAACTATGTTCATTAAATTGAGCGCATTTTAAATATTTCCCCTAAAAATTTGGTCATCAGTAAATTCTTTTAGAGGCTATGGTTTTTTTTTTTTTTTTTTTTTTTTTTTTTTTGTTTTGTTTTGTTTTGTTTTTTTTTGTTTTGTTTTGTTTTGTTTTGTTTTGTTTTGTTTTTTGTTTTGTTTTTTTTATGGTTGGTTGGTTGGGTTTTGTTTGCTTTGGTTGGTATGTTTTAATTTGTTTGTTGGTTTGGGTTTTTTTAATGCTTTTTTCTATCTTTTAGCTGAGGTTTTTTGAGAAAAAATAAGCTATCAAAACTGTTTACCCCAAATATTTAAGGTGGATAAATTCTCCTTATACTGTGAAAATTAGAATACTCATCTGGATTAGTGATCATCTGGATGTTCCAGGTAAATTGATGAGAAATGATGGAATAGGTATTTTTTCTTCTGCCAATGAAGACTGAAAAATATCTTGAGTTGATATTCCTACTAGTACTACTACTACAAAATATTTTCCTAAAAATATTTCTGTTTAACAAACCCTAGTTTTCTGAGTGTATACTGAAAAGTACATCACTGTAATAATTCCTTACCCTGCCTAACTGCAAATTTTAGTACATATTCTGCTCAAGGATAAAGACAGTGTTACCCCAGAGAAAGCTGCTCTGAAATAACAGAAATACCTTGTATTAACTATTTTCCCCAAGTTTATTTTTTAAAATTGCAGTGACAATTTAAATTGCTGGTCTATAATATCAGTAGCAAATTGGATATGATTGCTATCTACTACAATAATTTATAAGTAAGAATCCCCATGACCTTAGCAACTATGAGAGTTAGTTTGAAATAAAAATTGTTTACACTGCCCTGGCTGAATATACAGTGCTGATCTGTCAGATTGTAGAGTATTATTTGACAAAAATGCCTTAATTTACTGTTGAGAGGAGGATCACAGTGTCATACGGAAGAGATGACTGTGGATTACTTAAGGTGAAAAAACAACTGAATATTTTTATTGTGGAATTCACAGCACTCCTCAGGGTAGGAGAAAAGATCTTTTTTTTCAGGTATGCTCTTCTGACATACCTTCAGTGCACAGTTTCATGGTTTCTGAAGGAACTTAAGCTTTATTCCATCCTAGGCTTCATTGCCACAGAAGACCTGCCTTTGAATAAAATGCCCCAGAAACTGACTTTTAAGTTATATTTAAAGCAATTATGCCTTCAAGGTGTACTTTAAAAACACTTTCTTAAATGGCAGCATTTATTCTTTCCTGATCCACTTCGACATATTTGTCATCAGTGTACTGGTCAACCCCATTCCTTTGGCTGAGCCTTTATGGGTGTGCATTCCAGGTGCTAGAGAACTTTTTACTGGTCATTTGACATCCCATCTAACTCAGAGTAGATTTATTTGTGATTTTTGCTGGCATATTTTCAGCTGAAAAATACAACATACCCAGTTTTCATATTTGTACATAGCATAATAAGCATAAAAATGTTTATTTTTTAATTTGATGGAACACTTGATCACTTGGTCTTGACTTTATATGTTTTCCATAAAGCAAACAAGGGGAATTCTAGTGTTCTAGAAGTTAAGTCATTAAGCTGGATGATATAATTGTTTTAAAATTTTAAGACAAGTTATTGTATGGACAAACAAAGCTCAAGTTCTATGAAAGGCTTTTGATTGGTCCCTTAAGGGAGTAATTAATAACTACTTTGTTAGTCCAAAGTTGGTTGCAAACTAACCAACCAGTCTACTGAACAGCTCCTAGACCTCTCCTGCTTTGAGTGTCCTCAATACCTAGTATTTGGAGTCAAAAATCTTGGAAGGTCCATTAGGTGACTGTAGAGATTTAAAACAAAACAAAACTTAAGCTGCTCAAACTCCCCCACCCCAAACCCGAACTACACTAATGAAACATATTTCCTTCTAGAAAGACATGATGAGAATTAGAACTGTGCAAAATTTTCTTAAGCTGAGTTAAGGTTGCTGTCTGTGATTTTTTCCAGCTTTTTTTCTGAATAATGGGAGTCAAATACGTTAAAAAAAAATAAGTTGAATGAGTATAAAGTTTTCTGTTCATGCACATTCTTGGATATATTAGTACACCACAGATGTTCATATTACATTTTATGCAATTTTAAACCTTTAAATGGCAACAGAAGAGATTTATGTGATATAACAGCGGGTTATTTTAATCCCATTTTTCTTTACATCCTGATGCTCTCACAAAAAGTAGGATAAAGTTAAAAATTTACTATTGATTGAAATTTTCTTTTGACAGGCCAAGAAGCAAAGGTGGTAGATAATGTCAATGTTACAGTGACTTTTGGCTCTGGAATGACCTGTATCTTGACTTAAGGTGATTTGCATGCTCCTAGTTTGAAAATATTCAGGAAACATGGGACACAGTTGTGAACAGATTTGAAGAGCTCTTTCACTGAGAATTTCTGTGGTCATAAAACAGAGTAAGTACAAGGTCATTTTTGATGTAGGGATCGAGGAAAGCAGATGTGACCTTAATGAGGATTTTAGTAGAAAACAAGACATGCTGTGCTCATGCCGACAAACTGGCTGGTTCCAAAACCAGGTTTAATCAAAAAAGTAATCATTCTACACAGTTTTAATTAAAAGTTGCACTGTTCTCTTAAACTCTAGATAGCACTGTAATTATGTTTATGGATAAAAATAAGTATTAAGAACTACAGGTGAGTTATTCAACAGAATGATTTAAGTTATTACCTGCTAGTAAAGGAAAAAATGTTGGCAAAGCTTATGGCATAACAACCAAAATTAAAAATTAAACTTACTGTAAAGTAAAAGAAGGCCATTTTTTTATAGTTGAAACACTATCTGTTCTGAGTTCACAATTCACAACAGGTATTTCTAATCATAATGAATTTTTTTTATGGTGAAGTGTCTGCAAGTATATCATATGCATAGGGAGAACTAAGCAGCAGCTCAGCTTTAAGTATTGCGTTGTCTGCAAGTATGTACTTTCCATTTAATGATCAACAAGAAAAAGTAATTAGGATGTTTTCTTCTTGAGGGGATAATAAATAATCCTACTAAATGTGGTCAGGCACAGAAAAAAATTATCTTTAAAACCTCTAGAAATTCTGAGAACAACATATAAGCAAACAATTATACACTGAAGGCTTGTAATAGGTCTTAAAGTGCTTAAATCAGTCATTCAGTCACAACCAAAGGGGCTAGGCTTACTGGTGAGGCTTCAATACATCACAAACTTCAGCTCCAAGTTCTGCTTGAAACTTGTGATAGGAAACATAGAGCTTCTCTGGGTGAGTAAGGGAAAGTAGCAGTTTTTTAGAAAGGAAAAATAAGATAAGAATCAGCACAAATGAGGTCTCGAGCACTGTCAGGTTTTCCAAATGAGATTCAGCTTGAAAAAGAATGGGATCCACTGGACTATGCAGCCTGCAAATAAACCCCCAACATTTTTAACAAAGCAAGAGAAGAAACTGATCTGGATTTTTAGGTACTCACTCAGACCTTGATAATGATCAACAAATAATTTAAAATATGAATCTAGCTACCAGTCAAGCAGAAAAAAAAATAAATAGTGTTATGGAAGTGTCATTGGGTGACACTATTATTTACTATTCTCTTCCAAATTCTTCCAGTATAAAAGAAGGCAAATGTAGGAAGATATTGAAACACATACATATAAACAAATTGCTCATGAAAGTGAGGTTCTTTTCAGATAAACTTGGTACACAGATGGAGATTTTGTTCTCTCCTTGACCTCCAGTAAAAGCCAGGTTTTGAAGCAAAGTACTTCCCTGAAAGGTAGGATGAAATTCCTAAAGAAAGACTTTTTACACTAATGCTATCTCCTGTTTCCACAGATGAGGCAACAAAACACAAAGTCAAAAGGGTGCATGAGGGAACTATCAACTGATGGTCTCAGACTCTCACTTTAGCTCGCCTGGATGTACGTTCCCTTTCATCCTTTCATGCCATGCACTGAAGCAGTTGTGGTTGGCAGAACATGGGTTACGAAAGTGAAAAGGGCAGGGAGGAGACACAGCATTTCACAGTGTAAGAATGACTTAAAATTACAGAGAAAAACAAGATGGCATCCTCTAGAGTAATGACATCTAGTTAAGAAGCTGATAACACAAAATAAGTAGATTTGTTACTGATCTGTATTATTGATAATTTTATTTTGTTCACACAAAAAGTAAATTTATAATCTCATGTATGTCTCCTGACTCTGCTGTCACAGGGATCAAGCTGTATTTCCTTAGGTCTGCTTTTCCCGTGGTGTTTTTTGGTTTTTTTTTTTTTGGTTTTTTTTGGTGTTTTGTTTTTTTTGTTTTTGTTTTTTTTTTTTTTTTTTTGGGTTTTTTTTTTTTGGGGTTTTTTTTTTTTTTTTTACATAACATACGTGGCTGTATGGTAAAAAAAGCCTAAATATATGTTTATTTTTCCTTGTATCCTTTCTAAACCTGAAGTTAGACTCTAATTTCAGTCAATGAAGAATTTATTTTTATTTCTTTATTAAAACATTAGAATTTACACTCTCAGAGTGAGAAACATTTGTTCTCATTCCCTTTAATGATATCTGCAGAGTTTCCGTCCTTCATATTTTGCAGCTTTCACAGTTCTGACCTTCACTTACTCGAACTTGTGAAATGCTTATCTGAAGAACATAGGTTTGAAATGTTGAATCTATCATGTAGTAACCTTTTCTGGATGAGGTGCAGTGGCATGTGTTTGTTTAGAAATAAAACATTTTATCCTTCTCAATACTTAACTCTCTTTTGCAAGAATAGTATGTTCCTATATTAATCAAGAGTGACTACATGAAATTTCAAATCCAATATTATTTTTAGTGTTGTACATTCCTGGTAGTGACCAAAATTTGGTGGGACAGTGAGAGCTTCCAGTAGACCAGAAGTAGGACTGAATGGCATTATTTCTACTTTATACCTTGAATGAATGACAAGACAGCTTTCTACCACCTGGAATCTCCAGAGGTAGAAGGATGTTAGCAGATAATAACAGCTATAGATTCCTGTCAGACCAAAATAAAATCATTTAGTTGTTTTTTTTTTTTTTTTTAAATTTGCAAGCAGACAAGGAACATCACAGAATGCACGTGAAAAGTTTGCTAGAAAGAACATAAAAAAGATGGGAAAGATGTGCGAGAAAGTATTTAGAGCTTTGTAATTTTTCTGTTTTGTGAAGTACATTTCTTCCGTTAAAGAATAATTAAGAAACAATGCATCCAATACGTTTCATGAACGAGGAATATCTGATGAATCCCGAGATCTATGCTCTAAGTTTTGGACTCTGGTTAAATCTGTTTATGATCCCGGTTTTGCATGTAAGAAGATATGCTCTTCAGATAGCTTCTTTTTACTGACTCAGATACATATATATCTAGATCTAGATATAGGCATATAGATATAGATATGATAGATTGTATATATTTTTTGTATATATACACCCGGAATTTCACAGATTTGTATGTCATATTAAATCAGCCACAAACCCCTCATTTTCAACACATTGTGAAGTTTGACAAGATAAAAACACCATAAGTGCTTGATTTCTAGCTGTTCAGTGTAGTAGCATGAAAGATACCTTTGCAAAAGTCCATCACCTAACCTCTATTAATTGACTTAAAACTGCATTAGAAAAATAGTGAATCTTGATGATATCTGAAAGTATTAACAGCTGTTACTTTCTGATCTCAGTATGTTCAAAGAGCCTTTTACATGAATTTGTGTTTGTACTGTTTCCATCAAAATAATTTGTAAGCACCAACTTTAATCACTGCATCGCAAAGCAGAAGCTGATTTAAAGTATGACTAAAAAGAAATATATATAACTATTGAATGTCACATAATAGCTGAATTAAGAAGATTGTGTATGTCATAATGCATATATGGCATGAAAGGTGATAAACTAGGTAATGAGTAGGAATAAAGAAACAAGAAAACAATAGATTTAATAACAGAAAATATTATATCTAAAATTTACTTCAGTCAGTATCCCCGGTTCTTCGATCAGTTGCTATTTACCACGGGACAAAACATGCTATCAAGTTTAAGATCTATGGTATATCACTAGACTTTTGCAAAGGTTATGGAAGTATTGTAAAGAAGATACACAATGACAGGTCAGTCACTGATCCAGAAATATTGGACAGAAGTTGATCTACTTGTGTTTGTTCTGGTTGCAGAGGGAAATACCGAATAGTAATGCCCTGAGGGTTGCATATGATCCTGTTGAGGAAGATCTATTATTGACATGTGAACAACAGTTTATTTATGTATAAACAATTGTGTTAATTTTACTTGCAAAAGCTAAAGGAAAGAGAAAATGGCAAGAAAGAAAAGATGCCTTTTATCTGCACTGATGATTATTCTTAAATAATTTTCCTCTAGAACTTTTGTCTGCATGACCAATTTCCAATGGGAGGTTCCTGATCTTTTTTTGATATCAACTGAAGTTTTTACTTCGTTATGTCAGCTTTTCCTTCTCAATAAAGCTCAGCTCTAGACTTTTAAATAGAAGGATGAAATATAATTAATTTTACAAGGTTTTGTACCAGCTTTATATTTTATTTTCTTACTTCAGAATGAGATCATAATAAGCAGATGTTTATTTGGTGAAGAGAAATATGATCCTGTTATAGAACCTATTTTTCTATGTGTCTGTGAAAATTATGAAAACTCAGTAAATTCACAGATTCAAGTTATGTTAAGGAGAGAAAGGATCATCAGGTTAGGTCAAGACTGTGAACCATTAGCCAATACAGTCTATCAAGTTAATCTTCTGATTCCTAGTTATATTTTTTCACACATTTCCTGCAATAAGTGCCTAAATCACAATGATTTGGAAATTTGCAAATTGTATTTAAATTATCACTGTGATGGTGCTAGAACTGAGCCCTAAGGGCAGTAAGTGTAATGTTTGTTTTGGCTCTGCTGGGTAGTCCAAATAAAAAGTTGCCACCATGCTCTCAGCAGCTATTTTTCTCCTGATAAGCATTTAACGAGGTATTGGGGGGCCACACTCTTAAAATATACAGCCTTTATTCTTGTGGAGTTTCAGCCTAGATTGAAAAAAGGAACCAAAATCAGACAACTGGGTTGCTGCATAATAGACATCACTCAATATATTAATGTATTTAATTATTTTCTGTTTTGTTAAGCTTAACTTAGATAAAGTTGCTTCATGTTCATGGAGATTTTTTTACCCACTGGCATAGAAATTTCCATTTCAGTTAACAGAGAAATCCACAGTAGCATTCACTGAGGTGGATATAAGAAGACATTAATTAGTGTGTATTAATGTTGGAGCAAATCAAAAATCCCACCAAGTTTAATGAGGGCTTCACTAACAACATTATATGGAAAATCTACTGACTGAGTCATCCTTTAAAAGCAACAGTACAAAATGAAAGTCCATCTCCAAGACCCCAATCCCAGAATTTATATGCATCATCATTTGCTACCTTTTAATTTCTTACCATTTACTCTATATGTAAGAGATTAGTTAGCCTTAATTACCGAAAAATATCCTGCAGTGACTTTGATGTCTTTTTAAGGATGATTACTGACTGAACTTATATTCTTTGAGCACTTTTCAAAAGGAAAGTTTAGTCTTAACTTTTACCCCTAAAATACATCCTCACTGCAGTCTTTTAAAGTCTATCTCTGTGTGTGTAACAGATTTTTCTCTCTTTAGAAGTAGTAAATACCACTACTTAATGTCAAACAATTTAGACATGAAGACAGCATCCTGAAAGAAATAATCTCATAAAGCTGCTTCTCTTCTTTTTGTTCAGGCACAATAATGAAAACTCTCATTCTCCTCAAATGCCTTAAAGACAACATTCAGGAAAATGAAATTTTAAAATCCAGGTTGATTTACCTCCTATAAATCAAATAACATGCTGATTCAGTAACATGGATGATTAAGTGAACTAGTCATTTGTCAAAATGCAGGTTTTAACCACTACAAAAATATAATATATTTTAATACAATAAGTACAAAATATTTCTAATTTTGAGTGTTCCTGAAGTAAATGAGTCATATATGGGAAGATAATAATTTCCATATGGATCTAGCGATCCTCTCCAAAAAGTATTTCAAGATTAGTCCACCAAACTGTGCTGAAAAAGTGCTAGTTAATGTTCCTTTTTTTTTATCTTAAACAAGTCACACTCAGTATTTCTACTTAAAAAAGCTTAATATTGAAAAAACAGATCTATCTCATAACTTACTATGAGCTTCATTTTACTCTCTATGCACCAAGGAGTAACTCTGTGTACTCACATTATTAACAATATTTTCAGATACCCAACAATTAGTACTGTAAAAAAGTCTCTCAGACTCTCAGACAGACAGAAATTCTTGCTGCTAGAAGATCCCTGGCTAAATTTTCACATCTAAAATCTCCTCAGGTAAGACTCATCTAGGACATATTTTGGGACAGTTTAAATTGTCCCAGTGCCCACTGGGTACACACAGTAAGAGCTCTTCAAGTGTTAATCACTTCCTGTAAATGAATCACTACAAGTTTTGTACAAAGAATATTGAATTTTAAAGTTAAACTATAATAAGCAAATAAAATTGTTTGTATGATCCACAGCCAAGTAGTATGAAAAAGAAAATCCTTGTAATTTTCACTCCGGTTAAAAAATATTTCACGTCTCCCCTCATGTTTTGTATTTTTACAAAAGAAGAAAATTTTTAATAGATGTGTGGGTGAGTAGACATTTGGGGGAGTGTGTGCTAAAAAAACCAGCGGTCAGCAGTTATTTTCTTTACCTTTCTCTTAATTTCAAGATATTTCAGCCAAGCAGAGTTTAGATTGAAGTGCATGAGTGTTTTGTACATTTAGTATTTTGTTTCTTTTTCTATTCGGTTTCGTTCCACTGATTATTTTCCAAACAGACCCACTATTATTGTGTTCTTTATTTGCATGCTTTACTTTATTTATTTATGTGATTAGTTAAAAAGGTAACAAAAATTTCTAAAATCAAATATGCTTGTACTTCCTCAAATGCCATGCCATCAATCTTACCTCCTAAAAATAGGAAAAGACAATCTCAATAATGATACCTAAGCGTGAAAGGTAAAAAAGATGAACTAAGACATTCTCATTGTTTGTTGCAGTTATATCCCACAAAAAGAGTTGACCTCACTGAATGCAAAAAATATTTCTATTTATGTATGTATGTTTTTTGGCGGTGATACCAAAGTTATTTTGTTGAACTGTGAATTAGAATTAATTAGAGGGTCTTAGCATATTCACCTTCATAAAACCCCACTAACATTTATTACCTGGAGTAGCTTCAACACCATGGGAATGCAGCAAATTGGAAAACTAAATCCATATTTTTTTTGATATTACATTACAACCTTGTCAAGCCAGATCATCACAGCAGAATACAGAGGTCACTGTATTATACATACTATTAATTATTATATATATTATTGCATATCCATAGACTTTACATGAATTCACTTTGCTCTAGTCCAAAACATCATCCACCTTTTCCAGAAAAAGAGAAATTTAGCAATACACACTCTAGTTGAAAATATGCAAAGAGAAATAGGAAAAGCTTCCCCACACACCTGTTTTGGAAAAGAGCAGACAATTGTTTACCACCAGGTGGCTTCAACAGGTGTCTTTGCTTAATTTTATGATAGCTCTTATGCAGCCAGTGTCAATTGTCACTGAGCTGTTATGTCAATCTGAAATGAATTTACATTTCTCACATTCCAGAAATGCTCACATATAATCTTAGGCAGTTTATGCCTAATTTTGTGTAATAGACTCAGATGTGCCAATCCCAGTTTTTGGAGATGATACTTAGGAATAATTCAAGTGTTATAATTTTTATTTCCAGAAGGGAAGCATAGTTTAAAAGGCTGGAAGCTGAATTTTTGTATCTTTGTGAAGTTCATGGTGCTCCTCAGTTTTTATCTTAACTTCATTGTTCATTGCAAGAGTCAAGATAAATTCTATGGTCTTAATTCAATCTGCTGCTGATAGCCAAGCTATATTACATAACCAACATTTGGAGTGATCTACTGAGATTTCTATTTCAGTCTGGAAGAATGACAGTCAATCCCAAAACATGCATATGGTACTTTTTGGTTCTTTCCTTCTCTGACCTCTGCTGTATTTCACATAGCTCAAAATCCCACAAAGAGGATTCTGTGAGAAGGCAAGAATAGAAGAACCTGCTCAACTTAAGATCTCCGAGCTTATTCCAGATTTCTACTTAGTGTTTGAAGTCATCATTTAAAATTAATCCTTTTAATCTTTTTGCTTCAAGTTTATTTTAAATCCAATAAACCAGCCAAATTCCAAATATGTTAACACTTTCCAGAGTTTCATGTCCCATCTCTTATCCTGAACGACTCTGACCCTATCTTTATTTCATTCAGAGCAAAGGAAATATGTTAAAAGAGTGGTAACAGTGTTTCCAAGACAGGCAGAATAAAAGCAGCTTTGTTTACAGTACTCTGGTGCAGAGCTTTTCTGAACTACAAAATAAACTTTGAGCAGCAGTAGGAAAACAATCTCTATTTCTCTGTGGCAGAATACTGTGTAATGCAACTGTTTAAATTATTAATAATGATATTATTAAAACTATTATTAATTATAATAATACCCACAGAAGACATTTATCATGGAAATAAAAAGGAATAGCACAAGAAGTGTAAATCAGAGCTGGATCACATACATTTCCACGTCTCAGAGTCCTCCTCTAAAGTCAGGAATAATCCTTCTTCATTATACTATACCTTCTAAAGAGCAAGACACAGTTGTGTTAGTTCCAGGCGAACCAGTAGGATTTCTGTGGCCTTCAGGTCAAGTGGAGCCAGTGGCATACAAGGTTACCTGGTGTGTCATGGAACTTGCCAAGATATTGGAACTTATTAGGATATTTTACGACAGTGGCTGCAGATTCTGTGACCTCTTTGTTTATCTAAGTTGTAAGTTTATTTTAGATCAAGGAGAACAGCACTTATTTTCATCTCTTGTCTCTATTTTGGTGTATTTATGATTTACAGAGTTATTTATAATAGATTAATTTTTGGCATAAGAGGATTAAGATGGTCTCTTGACTTCTGAGCTGAGGCTACTCATAATTTGCCTAGTCATTTACTAGGTTTCTGGGGCAAGGTTGCCTTTCTAGAAAATATCATTTATCACTTTCAGTGATTTGCAATGATTTGCTCTCCAGTAAGCCAAGTTAGTCAAAATCCTCAGGATTTTCTTTAATGTACTTCACTAAAAGAATTTCCTTCCATAGAAACTTTATTAGATTTTTTCTAGACATGTTGCCAGTTTCAAAGAAGGTGACGATTTTTAGATATTAACCCCCCTCACTTGTTATCTATCAAAGAATCTCTCAAAATTAGGAAGAAAAAATGAACATTTCCCACTGTTAATATACAACCAGAAATTAAATAGATGGCTTTGTGAGAACTGAGCAATGTCCCTACTACCTCTATTTCTATCAATCCTGATTAAATAACTGTACATTAAGAAATCATATTGCATAGCTCATCAGTGTAAACTAATGAAGGATGTTAAGTATCTTCAGTTTCAGTGTCTTCAATATCTTTCCTCACTTTTCCAAATTCACTTTTGCTTCTTCACTTTTAGTTAAGACAATACAGAAGTGATCACAA
The DNA here is from genome assembly GCF_029207755.1 of Chamaea fasciata. Taxonomy (NCBI): domain Eukaryota; kingdom Metazoa; phylum Chordata; class Aves; order Passeriformes; family Sylviidae; genus Chamaea; species Chamaea fasciata. The sequence goes on along the minus strand of NW_027094086.1, from coordinate 41,162,688 downwards.
ATTGTCACTTTCTTTGGAAGTAAATTTGTTTACATTTTTTCATCTCAATTATCTGCTAAAAATCCTGATTAAATTTTACCTAAGTGACTTCAACTAAATAATTAAATAGGACAAGTATGATGAGTAAAAAGACAAGTAGATTCCTAATTTTTTTTGAAATGCTAATCTCCTCAAACGAGAAAGAAACAATTAAAGCACAACCAAATTTGTGCTAGATTTTTCTGCTGCTAATATTTACCTATTTTTTAAAATTTATTTTCAAAGTCAAGCACACAAATTCAGTCAAGTCAATGCTGATATATAGGCAATATTTTTTTCATATCTTAGTAATATTATACATAAAAACTCCTATATTTTGGTGCTGGTTATAATGGTGATTAATATATTCACAATAATAGCGGAAACAATGAACTGAGGACTTGGCATTGCTTTTAAAGAAGTTATTTCCCAAAACCTAATTTGTTGCTAAGAATGTATATAATATCCATTTCCTTCTGTTCCTAAAAATACTTCCACCATAATTGATTACCTGTTCCAGTTAAACACAGTCCAGTTTGATTTCTTTCAATTCAGGATAGAATGTATCTATCCTGATATACTTCAGAACAGGCGAAAAATAATATTTGCTTTATTGGTTTTTTTGTACACTTCCCAGTTCAGTAATTCCACTTTAAAGCGTGGACCTTTATGCCAAAATATATTGTGCATTAAAATACCAAGAAGAAGTTGTAAGGGCTCACATGCCATTCTCAGTTTTTTGGCCAATGATATATTCTCCTTTTATATTTGAAATACGAGATTTCTCTAGGAAGAGACAGAGAGCTAATCTTTGAGAACCCTAATTTTTGAGACTTTTGGAATAATGCTATAAATTCATCTCATTATTTCCTTTTCTATTCCACCCTTACTACTATATGTGGAAGGGCCGTGATAAAAACAAGGTGTTTTATTCACTTAATCTTGATATATATCTTTTCTTTTTTACTGATTCCTCAAGTATCTCTTCTGAAATGTCTCAGTTAATCACAAATCCTAATTATGACTTTAAGATATGCAATCTGTGAGACTCAGACATTTTAAATGAATGTAATTTAATAGAACACTTGCTTTCTCATTAGCAGAGATAAATATGCATGATCATAAGTGTTTTGTATGCAGGTTATGTACTCAAAACTTGTCCCTAAAGGCTACCCTTAATGGAAGTTCTTTTTTTACCAGGAGCATTAGAGAGGGAAACAAGATATTAAGCTGATTTTTATCCTTTTCTTGTCTTCTCAGTCTGTATCATATTTCACCAAAAATTTCTTGATTTTTAAATTTTTTTTCAAGTTTCAGCAAGACTGTGCAGCAGCAGGTGGAAGTGTGTTAAATAAAGAGGAAGTCAAATCCAGCCCTTTGGATTGACCTGTTCAGTTTTCCAATATAGCTTTCGATAATGTTCACTGCCACAGCAGATATTATGGATTTCTCATAATATAGATATAATATTATGAGAAAAGAAACTCAACACCCATGTTTGAGATCTCGCAGTTTCTATGTATGACATCATTCTGCTCATCATCTGTTCTGTGTGGAAATGGTGGAAATGGCAGTTTTTAGCTATCCTGTATAATAAAGAACTGGGCAAGATATTTTAGTGAAGTAAACTTACAGTCTCCTGTAATGGACTGGAAAAAAATTTCATAAAGATTGTTTTTCCATCTAGTCCCTTTATGCTTTCTCCAATATTGAAATGAAGCACGGACTGGAAGAGGTCAGCTATTTTGGTGGCTTTTGTCTCCTATGAACAAGGTGATCTGGCCCAACTCTGGGTTTATGAAAGGCAGGTCCTGTTTGACCAAGCTTATCTTCTTTCATCACCAGGTGATTTGATTTCTAGTCAGGAATATATGTAAGAAAGATGACACAATCACAAAGTAACTGCAAGAGTAAAGCTAACGTTGGAGCTGTCTCTTAGTGCTTGCCAGTCAATCAAGCCTAATATAAATTAAGAAATTCAAGCAAGGTTTGGGGGAATTTTTTTTTTCATTATATGGTTTGATAACACCTCACAGTTCTTTCTTCTGTCTTATTTTTTGTTCTTTGGTAGAAAAGTCTGATCCTCAAAACTGACTACTCCAGGTACACTTGGAAAATGCTTAGGATGTTTCTTTATAATATCTTAAAATGCACTTTCTATGGTAGCAGGAAAAATATTTGTAAATTACCATCCAGTGATTAGGATATTGTTCCTTTTCCCTTGCTGAATGATTCAAAAAATTTTATTGCAAAATCAGAGCAGTAGGGACATGCCTCTCCATATAAAGTAGCAATCATCAGTGCTCAATTTATGGTGTTCAGCCAATTGAATAAGAATAAATATGTTTATATGCTAAATAGCCACTGATTCATCATTTTGGTTAAGGAAAAACCCCAGTGAATGCAGACTTTTTGTGTATTCAGTAAAGTTAATTGCACTTCTCCAAAGTCTGAGGTCTCAGATCTACTTTTAACAAACTATAAAATACTGAGCCTGTCAGTTCGCTCTCCAGCATCAGCTTCTGTCCTGGCACAATTCATACCGTCTTCCCTCCCAAATGTGATAGTGAAAATCAAACTGACACAGCACTAAGAAGGATGCCACTTAAGGAAAACAAAACCATCATAAAGTAAAAGCAAACCAATCAACAAAGCGAAACAAAATTTGAAAAAATAGAAAGGAAAAAACAGGAAACATAAAAAAAAAAAATCTGTCAGTAATATGGCCAACTATAATGGGTTGGACAATTTGAATATAAGGTCCAAAGTCCACATTTCATGAATTTTAACCACAGAGCAGTTCCCGCTGACCTCGAGTTCATCACTATAGATAAGTTCAGCCTCCATTATCCTTACAAGTCCACACTGATAATCTTGCAGCCAATGTCAATTTCATCACCATTAAGAAAATTTCACAAGTGTAAGAACAGAAGAAGGAAAGGAAAAAGACAATAAAGGCGACTTCCTGTCATTGAGGATAGATTTGCATTCAGGGAGGTTACAGAGAGTGGTACCGACTGTGAGAACACAATGTGGGGTGAAAAGGACTTGGTATTTTGCAAGGGTTCTTACTATTGTATTAATTCTTCTGAGGAAGAAAGGCAAATTTTTTTACAGGTCCTGGTACCTGAAAATTTCTGATTGTTCCTTACAGCTTACTACCTGCTGGACTTAACTTTTTTATTCACAGTTAACTATGGATGTGCAAGTAGTGTCATTAGCTGCTAATACTGCCACATTAAAATCACTAAAATAACCACCACACAGCTGAAAATGTTATTTCAGGATTCAAAGTTAAACTCTTCATGCAAAAAAAAAAAAATTTACTGCATATTTTTAAGCCATACTCTTGAGGCATGGACATCATGTTGGGCACATGTAACAGCTCACAATAAAGTAATGGGGATATATGTAAAGACAGGAGGCAGGAATAATAGGTCTTCAAGATTTTTTTTTGCATGAAAAACACTTTCAGCCTCCAATTAAGGTTTCTGAGAAATATATTTCATTACAACTTGTTTGAAGAGATTAAAAAATCATATATTTTTATATATATTTATTTGACTTTATTGGTACTTGAGTAATAAGTGTAGCATCTATGTTTGTGTGTCTGCTCTGACACATTTTTTTCTATAAGTCCTTTCTGTATGGTGACCAAAAAAAAAAAAAAAATCATGCCTGATTCTTCTTTAGCTTTAATTCTCAGTTTCTTTAAAAATAATAAATAATTTTTACATTGGGAAATTTTACCATCAGTGCTGTATTCATTTATTTTTAGTTATTCCATGTGTTTTGTTTCTGTGACTTATTTGGGGTTTTTTTTTTTCAGATTAGTTGCTGTAAGCACCTGGGAGCCCCTCCCCAACATATTTTGAAAAAACAGGAATGAATCTTTAATTCCAGAATATTAAAATTTGACAAGCCTCAGTTTAAAAAATTCAAGATCATTAGTGATGAGGGAGATGAAATAGAAAAAATTGAAATATCTTTTGTGTTCTTGCATCATGAAATTTCACATTATTTTAACCTCTTGCACTTTTAAGTGTCTTGAGAACTGTAAAACCCTTATGAAATAGGTATTTAAAAAGATTTCTTTACCTGTCTTTGGCAGAGAGTCAAGATTTGCTTCTACTTTAGCACTTCACCTTCTGCTAAAGATAGATTTTAAGCTAGAATTAGTTTTTTGTTTGGAAAAAGGAAGCTTGATTCAAAATCATTTTAGAACACTCCATCTCAAAGTAAATGTTTTTTCCTTGAGAATCACACTACATTATTTTTGAAATTTTTTATTTATTGTGAAGAAGAAAGAAACAAGTGAATACTTGACTTTTCAAGGACAGTTGCTTGCTGAGTGAAGTGTATTTGGCCAGAAAATGATGTATTGCACATAGGTCAGAGTGTTATAGGTAGCAAAGTTGCACAAAGAAAAGCATACTTGAACTGACTCATGGTGAGTCTCACACATCGTTCACATGCACACATGCACATATGAAAGGAGCAGATATCATTATATAAGAGAATAAATCTTGTAAGGAATAAAATCACAGAAATCAGAATTTGGCAACAAAGGCCTTATTTGTTTCACATAAGGATATTGTTCTTTGTTCTCATGCAAGTTAAACATATTAAAGTTTTATTTTACAAGGCTGTTAACATTTAATTCCACTGTCTCTGGCAACAACATAAATTTAGGATGTACTAATATGCCTCAGCCTTGCCAAGAGATCTGTGATGAAGCAGAGCTGGTGGGATTAGTTATTTTTACCAGTTTGTGTGTGGAAATGTTAACATCAGAAAGAGACACATTTATGATGTCTGATGGTATACCTTCAGAGACCCCAAGATTTGAACTCTGAGTTTCTGACTTTTGAATTTTTTTGAACTGTTATTTAAAGTACATATTAAGTGGTGGATGGCATTAATAATTATGTTTAAGTGCAGGTTTGTCAGGACGAGAAGAAAGAGAGGAGGACTGTGAGAAAGGATTTTAGCATTCCTTTTAGGATAATTTGAAGCACCATGTGCCCACAAAAGCACTTTCCTCCATTTTGATAACTCTGTGTTCTTATAGAGTCAACCAGTTGTAAAATTCAGCAAGCAGCTTGATACTTGTCAGAGTCTTGGGACTCAGCCTAGATTCATTAAGCTTTTGGTACATTAAAGACACAATCAGATATTTTTACAAAAAGTAGGCATAGGTGAAAAAGTAGCACAGCTGCTACTGCCTCAAGGATGTATTTATTGAGCCCAATCTTAAATTGTGCGACATCTCTGAACACAATAAGATAAGTAGAAGTGATTTTAGATAAAGATCCCATTGGCTAACTTGCTTTAATTAAAGATGTTTCAAAAGATAGAGAAATCCAGAACAAAGAAGAGAAAAGAAATGTGCTATGTGGATTATCAGGTAATTGCTTCAAAGTTAAACTTGTAAATTTCTCAAGTGGCCTGACTAAAGTCAAATAAAAAATTATTCAATGGATCTCATTTGATTTCAATTTTATTACTTCTATGATTAGGTCTTGGCAAAATATGAAGTTTTTTCTAGACTGTTTGTAATTACTTCAAATTAAAATTCTTCTGAATTAAAGATATTTAAAAGTCTCCACGATTAATCTTTAATATTTTTCAGATTAAACCATAACTCTATTTCCAGTAACATCAACAAACAGCTTCTAAAATTAGTTTGTGTGTGCTTGTTTTTCTCTGATTGTAAAATGTTAAACAAATAGGTTGTAAAAGTTAGCAAAAGCAAGAATAAACATAATAAATATGCTGATGCTTAGAACATGTTTCTAAACTAGCTTTTAGAGTACACAAACTTAGAAAAATATTTAGGCTCAACAACACAAAAATCTGGGACTCAGCATGAAGCACAACATACAAATCAGAGAAAATACAGTGAAGATATTATTTATAAATATCTTAAAAGAAAAGTCAAACAAAGTTTTGTGATTATTAGCAGGGACTGAAAACTGACAGTGAGAGACAATGAGTGTAAGATTTTTTGACTCAAGTCGTCCTTCTGTGTTGGAGTATCAGACAATAACACTATCAATAAGTGTATATGAATTTAAGTTTAGATTAAGAACATTTTCAAAGAGTCTAGATTAAGAAAATTTTCTGCAGGTTGCTCTGCGAATTCTCTTAACC